>NC_053022.1:445214262-445477674 GCF_003073215.2 Triticum urartu | reverse complement strand
CCTATTAAAATCCAACAAAAATCATTTTTAAAAAATACCAAAATGTTTTCAAATTAATTTTTCTCCAATTTTCTGTTGTAGGGAATCATGTTACCCTATTTTCCAGATATTTTATTTTTGGAGAAAAATAATTTGAATAAAAACTCAAATAACCCAAATTGAAAAATAACTTCAACTCGATTTTTAAATTTGAGTTTCTTTAAAACTCCCAACTCATATTTCATATAATTTGAAGAAGTCATTTTATCTTCTCTTGTGAAAATCATTGAGTTGCTTAAAGTTTCTGAATTGGAACTATTTTCCAAATGAAATTCAAATATTTTCAACACCCCATGTCATTTAAATAAATGGAAGAAGTCATGTCATCTTCTCTCCATGGTTTCGTGGTGAAAAGAATTTGAATTCCCGGAGATCAAAAGAAAAAGGTCAAAGTTTGGGAAAGTACTTTTATTCCCTCTCATTTAACTTTCAAAAAGTTCGAATTTCACTCACTTTCAGACAATCAATCAAACAATCACTCAAATCTATCTATTTATTATAACATTCCAAAATTTAGAATTTTGGGATGTTACAAGTGGTAACCACAGAAGCGTGTTTACTAATAAGTTTTAGTTCACCTTTAACATTAGCCATATAATCACTCAAGTATTCAATCATATAAGCATTATGTTTCAATTGTCTACCAACATAAGCATTAAAATCTTCTTGCTTAACCATAAATTTATCAAATTCATCCAAACATTGGCTAGCAAACTTAGTAGGAGTGATTTTAGCTTTATCATATCTATAGAGAGAATTTACCTTTACTACCTGTGTCGGGTTATCAAGACCATGTATTTCTTCAACAGGCGGTAAATTAAGACCATGTATTTCTTCAATAGAAGGTAAATTCTTAACATCTTCAGCTTTAATACCTTTTTCTTTAATAGATTTCTTTGCCTCTTGCATATCTTCAGAACTGAGAAATAGAATACCCCCTTTCTTTGGAGTTGGCTCAGGAGTTGGTTCAGGAATTGGATCAGGAAGTGTCCAATTATTTTCATTAGTCAACATATTATTCAATAGAATTTCAGCTTCATCAACAGTTCTTTCCCTGAAAACACAACCGGCACAACTATTTAGGTGGTCTCTGGAATCATCGGTTAGTCCATTATAAAAGATATCAAGTATCTCATTTTTCTTGAGAGCATGATCGGGCAAATCATTAAGTAACTAGAGAAGCCTCCCCCAAGCTTGTGGGAGACTCTCTTCTTCAGTTTGCACAAAATTGTATATTTCCCTTAAAGCAGCTTGTTTCTTATGAGCGGGGAAATATTTAGCAGAGAAGTAATAAATCATATCCTGGGGACTACGCACACAACCAGGATCAAGAGAATTAAACCATATCTTAGCATCACCCTTTAATGAGAACGGAAATAATTTAAGGATATAATAATAGCGAGTTTTCTCATCATTAGTGAACAGGGTAGCTATATCATTTAATTTGGTAAGATGTGCCACAACAGTTTCAGATTCATAGCCATAGAAAGGAACAGATTCAACTAAAGTAATTATCTTAGGGTCGACAGAGAATTCATAATCCTTATCAGTAACAAAGATAGGTGAAGTAGCATAAGCAGGATCATATTTCATTCTAGCATTCAAAGTTTTTTGTTTAAGCTTAGCCAATAGTTTCTTAAGATCACTTCTATCATTGCAAGCAAGAAAGTCTCTAGCAGTTTCTTCATCCATAACATAACCTTCAGGAACAATAGGTAATTCATATCTAGGGGAGAATCTTCATCATCACTTTCATCAATATTATCAGTTTCAATAATTTCATTCTCTCTAGCCCTAGCAAGTTGTTCATCAAGAAATTCACCAAGTGGCACGGTAGTATCAACCATAGAAGTAGTTTCATCATAAGTATCATGCATAGCAGAATTAGCATCATCAATAACATGCGACATATCAGAATTAATAGCAGAAGCAGGTTTAGGTGTCGCAAGCTTACTCAAAACAGAAGGTGAATCAAGTGCAGAGCTAGATCGTAGTTCCTTACCTCTCCTCGTAGTTGAGGGATAGATCTTGGATCTTGGATCTTTCAAGTTCTTCATAATGATAAGCAGATATAAATCCCAAGTGACTCAAAGAATAGAGCTATGCTCCCCAGCAACGGCGCCAGAAAATAGTCTTGATAACACACAAGTATAGGGGATCGCAACAGTTTTCGAGGGTAGAGTATTCAACCCAAATTTATTGATTCGACGCAAGGGGAGCCAAAGAATATTCTCAAGTATTAGCAGCTGAGTTGTCAATTCAACCACAGCTGGATAACTTAATATCTGCAGCAAAGTATTTAGTAGCAAAGTAATATGATAGTAATGGTAATGGTGGTAAAGGGTAACGATAACAAAAGTAATATTTTTGGTGTTTTGTAGTGATGATAACAGTAGCAGTGAAAAAGTAAATAAGCGAAGAACAATATATGGAAAGCTCGTAGGCAATGGATCGGTGATGGAGAATTATGCCGGATGCGCTTCATCATGCAATAGTCATATCCTAGGGTGACACAGAACTAGCTCCAGTTCATCAATGCAATGTAGGCATGTATTCCGAATATAGTCATACGTGCTTATGGAAAAGAACTTGCAAGACATCTTTTGTCCTACCCTCCCATGGCAGCGGGGTCCTAGCGGAAACTAAGGGATATTAAGGCCTCCTTTTAATAGAGTACCAGACCAAAGCATTAACACATAGTGAATACATGAACTCCTCAAACTACGGTCATCACCGGTAAGTATCCTGATTATTGTCACTTCGGGGTTAACGGATCATAACACATAATAGGTGACTATAGACTTGCAAGATAGGATCAAGAACTCTCATATATTGATGAAAACATAATGGGTTCATATCTAAAATCATGGCACTCGGGCCCTAGTGATAAGCATTCAGCATAGCAAAGTCATAGCAACATCAATCTCAGAACATAGTGGATACTAGGGATCAAACCCTAACAAAACTAACTCGATTACATGAGAAATCTCATCCAACCCATCACCGTACAGAAAGCCTACGATGGAATTACTCACGCACCGCGGTGAGCATCATGAAATTGGTGATGGAGGATGGTTGATGATGACTATGGCGACGGATTACCCTCTCCGGAGCCCCGAACGGACTCCAGATCAGCCCTCCCGAGAGAGTTTAGGGCTTGGCAGCGGTGCCGTATCGTAAAACGCGGTGAATCCTTCTCTCTCGGTTTTTTTCTCCCTGAAAGTGAATATATGGAGTCCAGGTTGAGGTCGGTGGAGCGTTAGGGAGGCCACGAGAACAATTGGAGCACCCCCTGGCGTGGATCTTCCTTCCAATATTCGTTATATATTCCAAAATAATGCTCCGTTGATTTTCATGTTATTCCGAGAAATTTTATTTCTGCACAAAAATAACACCATGGCAATTCTGCTGAAAACAGCGCCAGTCCGGGTTAGTTCCATTCAAATCATGCAAGTTAGAGTCCAAAAGAAGGGCAAAAGTGTTTGGAAAAGTAGATACGACGGAGATGTATCAATAACCGAGGTAGTAAACGAGGAAGGGGGCGCCACACACGGCTAGGCAATTGTCTGGTGTGTGCTAGGGGCGCCCCCACAGATATATATAGGTGGGAGGGAGAGGGGAGAGGCCAGGAGGCGCCCCAAGTAGGACCAAATCCTACTTGGTTTCCTCCTTGACCGGTGCCCCCCTTCCTTATTTGCCGGAGGGGGAAGGAAACAGGAGGGGGAGAAAGGGAAGGGGGGCCGAATCCCCCATTTCCTTTCTCTTCCCCTCTTTCCTTCTCCCCTTGGTTCGGCCCATATGGGGGGTGCACCACCCCCTGGTGGCTGGTGCGTTTCCCCTCTTGGCCCATAAGGCCCATATCTTTTCCCAGGGGTGCCCGAAACACCTTTCGGTGACCCGATATGTACCCGGTACCCTCCGGAACACTTCCGGTGTCCGAGTACCTGATGTCTACTACTCAACTTTATTCTTGTAGACTCGTGTTGGGCCTCCAAGCACAGAGTTTTGTAGGATAGTAGCAATTTTCCCTCAAGTAGATGACCTAAGTTTTATCAATCCGTGGGAGGCGTAGGATGAAGATGGTCTCTCTCAAACAACCCTGCAACCAAATAACAAATAGTCTCTTGTGTCCCCAACACACCAAATACAATGGTAAATTGTATAGGTGCACTAGTTCGGCGAAGAGATGGTAATACAAGTGTAGTGATGATAGTAGATATTGATTTTTTAATCAGAACAATAAAAAACAGCAAGGCAACAATTGGTAAAACATAGCACAAACGGTATTGCAATGCTTGAAAATGAGGCATAGGGCCCGTACTTTCGCTAGTGCAATCTCTCAACAATGCTAATATAATTGGATCATATAACCACCCCTCAAACTGCGATGAAGAATCACTCCAAAGTTCCTATCTAGCAGAGAACATAAGAATAAATTGTTTGTAGGGTACGAAACCACCTCAAAGCTATTCTTTCCGTTCGACCTATTCAAGAGTTCGTACTAAAATAACACAAAGCTATTCTTTCCGTTCGATCTATCCTAGAGTTCGTACTAAAATAACACCAAAGCAAATTCATATTCATAATACTCAGTCCAACACAAAGAACTTCAAAGAGTGCCCCAAGATTTCTACCGGAGAAACAAAGAGAATGTGCATCAACCCCTGTGCATAGCTTACCCCAATGTCACCTCGGGAATCCGCGAGTTGAGTGCCAAAACATATATTAAGTGAATCAATACGATACCCCATTGTCACTACGAGTATTCAATTGCAAGACATATATCAAGAGGGGGTGTAGGAGGCCACCGAGGTGGGCACAACCCACCTGGGCGCGCTTGGGGCCCCAGGCGTGCCCTGGTGGGTTGTGCCCCCCTCGGGGCACCCCCCAGGTGCTTCTCTGGCCCATCCTGAATGTTCTGATCCATAAAAAATCTCCAAAAAGTTTTGTGGTGTTTGTGCCCCGTTTGATATTGATTTCCTTTTGATGTAAAAACAAACAAAAAACAGCAACTGGCACTAGGCACTGGGTCAATAGGTTAGTCCCAAAAAATGATATAAAGTTGCTATAAAATGATTGTAAAACATCCAAGAATGATAATATAATGGCATGAATACTTCATAAATTATAGATACGTTGGAGATGTATCAGCATCCCCAAGCTTAATTCCTACTCGTCCTCGAGTAGGTAAATGATAAAAGAAATAATTTATGAAGTGTGAGTGCTAGCAAAGTGCACAAGTTTGATCAATGATAATTTAATTCACTTTTCCTAGTATCATGACAGCAATTCTTTCTCATAAAATTTCTCATGTTAAAGCAGCAACCAATTCACATGTTAAGGTTCAAACAATGAATTCTCTTGAAACTCAACAACCTATGTTCTCAGTCACCAAGCAATTGCAATTCAACTTATTCAATAGAGTTTAAGTAAGAGCTCCACATAATCAACCATCATATAGTCTTCTATGATTGCTAACACTCACCGCATACACATGAGCAAAACGTTTCAACCAGACACATAGAAAGATAGGGGCTTATAATTTTGCCTCCCAACGTATTCACCTCAAGGGTGATGTCAACAATAATAACTCATGCTACCCATATCCAACTGGATATATGTGTCTAGATCTTTCCTCGCCACATGATGCTTGCCAAAAGAGAAAACTAAAAAGGAATACAGAGAAATACTTTGACTCTTTGCATAAAAGTAAATACTAAAAAGTAAAAGATAGGCCCTTCGCAGAGGGAAGCAGAGATTGCCATGCACTTATTTGTTTGTATGCTCAACCCCTTAGTGCAAAAGAACATCACGTTATATTGCCCCTTATGATAGCAACCTTTATTATGCAGTCTATCGCTTTTATTCTTTGCCGTCACAAGTTCGTACAACGCTCAATTTTATCTTACACTAAATGATCTAACACTTTTAGAAGCAATTTTTATTATCTTATTGCACCGATGACAACTTACTTGAAGGATCTTATTCAATACCTAGGTAGGTATGGTGGACTCTTGAAAATAAGATTTGGGTTTAAGGGTTTTTGGATGCGCAAGTAGTATCTCCACTTGGTGCGGAATTTTTGGCTAGCAAAGATGGGGGCAAGCACCACATGTTGAAGGATCTATGACAATATAACTTCTATGTGAATATGAACAAACATAAACCATTACGTTGTCTTCCTTGTCCAACGTCAACAATTTTGGCATATAATATTTTGTTGGGGGCTCACAATCACAAAAGATTTCCAGGATAGTATATTTGCATGTGAAAGTTCTCTTCCTTATACTAATTATTCATGTATTGCTTGTATGACCAATATTGTGATTGTCAGGCTTCAAAAGATTTCACTTTCTAAACCCAATGTGAAGCTACCACTAGGCATGATATAATTTCAACTTTGTGATATTCAATTCATTCAACAATTTACTCATAGGATATAAGTGAAGCACGGGAGTAAATGACAAGCTACTCCAAAAAGATATAAGTGGACATCATGAGCATAATATTTCTTTCTCTAAAATTAATTGAAGTGAAGCAAGAGAGAATTTCTTCAAAAATACTAAAGCACACCGTGCTCAAAAATATATAAGTGAAGCACTAGAGCAATTCAACAGAAAAGAGCTTCGTTGACGGGATGTGTGTGCCGCTTACCTAGCCTCCCTGAAAACTATTTGAGGACTCTATTTTATTTAAAAACTTCTAGATCTAAGTACTTTATTAAAATAACATATGCAATTTCCTTTGTCCATCGATATGTTACTTGCCCGAGATTCGATCATCGGTATCTTTATACCTAGTTCAATCTCGTTACCGGCAAGTCTCTTTATCATACATCACCTCGTGACTAACTCCTTAGTCATTTGTTTGCAAGCTTATGATGCGTATTACCGAGAGGGCCCAGAGATACCTCTTCGATACTCAGAGTGATAAATCCTAATCTCGATCTATGCCAACTCAACAAACACCTTCGGAGATACCTGTAGAGCATCTTTATAATCACCCAGTTACGTTGTGACGTTTGATAGCACACAGGGCATTCCTCCGGTATCCGGGAGTTGCATAATCTCATAGTCAAAGGAATATGTATTTGACATGAAGAAAGCAATAGCAATAAACCTGAACAATCATAAGCTAACGGGTGGGTCTTGTCCATCACATCCTCCTCCTAATTATGTGATCCCATTATCAAATGACAACACATGTCCATGGTTAGGAAACCATAACCATATTTGATCAACGAGCTAGTCAAGTAGAGGCTCACTAGGGACACGGTGTTTGTTTATGTATTCACACATGTATTTAGGTTTCTGATCAATACAATTTTAGCATGAATAATAAACCTTTATCAGGAATAAGGAAATATAAAATAACAACTTTATTATTTCCTCTAGGGCATATTTCCTTCAGATCATGTATATAGGCATCACGTCCAAGATTAGTAAACCGACACCTGCCTGCATCTACTACTATTTATCCACACATTGACCGCTATCCATCATGCATCTAGTGTATTAAGTTCATGGAGAAATGGAGTAATGCAATAAGAACGATGACATGATGTAGACTTGATATATTCATATAGGAATAGACCCCATCTTTTTTATCCTTAATAGCAACGATACATGCGTGCCTCGCTACCCTTCTGTCACTGGGTGAGGACAGCACAGATCGAACCCATCACAAAGCACATCTTCCCATTGCAAGAAAAATCAATCTAGTTGGCCAAACCAAACCAAAGTTTTGGAGAAGAAATGTGAGGCTATAATAATCATGCATATAAGAGATCAAAGAATACTCAAATAATATTCATGGATAGATCTGATCATAAACTCACAATGCACTGAATCCCAAAAAACACACCGCAAAAAGTCATTACATCAAATAGATCTCCAAGAACAACGAGGAGAACATTGTATTGAGAATCAAAAAGAGAGAATAGATCTCCAGGAACCACCCTCATTGACCACGACCGAAAAGCTACACTACAGAGTTGTCATCGGGAGTGCGTTGTGAGGTCTCACCCTCGGCACTCGATAGTAGCTCTGCAGAGTCGAGCAACAAAAGGGGTGTGATGTGATGTGAGGTGTCGGGCTCTGGTCATCGGTCACGTTGATCGAGTCGTCGATGATGAAGCAGGGGCAACAAGGGCAAGGTGGGTGTCGGTGTCAAAACCGGCGGATCTCGGGTAGGGGGTCCTGAACTGTGCGTCTAGGCCGGATGGTAACAGGAGGCAGGGGACACAATGTTTTACCTAGGTTTGGGCCCTCTTGATGGAGGTAAAACCCTACGTCCTGCTTGATTAATATTGATGATATGGGTAGTACAAGAGTAGATCTACCACGAGATCAAAGAGGCTAAACCCTAGAAGCTAGCCTATGGTATGATTGATGTTCGTCCTATGGACTAAAACCCTCCGGTTTATATAGACACCGGAGAGGGCTAGGGTTACACAGAGTCGGTTACAATGGGAGGAGATCTACATATCCGTATTGCCAAGCTTGCCTTCCACGCCAAGGAAAGTCCCATCCGGACACGGGAAGAAGTCTTCAATCTTGTATCTTCATAGTCCAAGAGTCCGGCTAAAGGTTATAGTCTGGCTATCCGAACACCCCCTAATCCAGGACTCCCTCAGTAGCCCCTGAACCAGGCTTCAATGACGACGAGTCCGACGCGCAGGTTGTCTTCGGCATTGCAAGGCGGGTTCCTCCTCCGAATACTTCATAGAAGATTTTGAACACAAGGATAGTGTCCGGCTCTGCAAAATAAGTTCCACATACTGTCGTAGAGAGAATAATATTTACACAAATCTAATCTGCTGACGTATTCCGTAGCATGTCATCACGCCACAGCCAAGCCTTTATTTGAACCATTTTTATTGTCCCGCCTCAGCGCGTTTTGTGAGGCGGTTTCCTTGGCACGTCTTGTCAAAGCAGAGATCGTTTCCTCTTATCCCGGGGTTCTCATCAATACGGGTGTGGGTAACCCAACCGTGCCTGTTAGTGTGTCCCCTCGATCAAAGGCGAGTCCCAAACGGTCACGGGGAGGGCTCTTGGTATTCAACCTCTTATAAAGAGACCAAGGCCTTACTCCTTTCTTTTGATCTCAATCAAAATCGCCCTTCGCCTCAAGTTCCAACACCCAAGGCCCCAGATTTCAGGCGCTTCGGACCTTCGACGATGTCCAACTTTGACCTTCGAGGCCGATGGAAGCCTTCCTCCGTCATGGAGGAAGACGTGCTAAAGCTGAGAGAGGCCAGGTTTTCGACCGGCGAAATCTCGCATAGGCTGCCTGCTCACAGGCAGGTTATTCCTACTCCCAAGCATGGTGAGAGCGTGCTGTTCATGTCTCATTTCCTCTGAGGCCTAGGCTTCGCGACGGATCCCATCGTGAGGGGGCTCATGTTTTATTATGGGCTGGAATTTCACGACTTAGCTCCGGAGTCCATCCTCCACATCTCATCGTTCATTGTCGTGTGCGAAGCCTTCCTCCGTATTACTCCTCACTTCGGACTGTGGCTTAAGACTTTTAAAGTAGAGCCAAAGATGATCGAGGGACAGCACGCGGAGTGCGGAGGCGCTGTTATAAGCAAGAATGCTGACGCTCCATGGCCCGAGGGCTCTTTTCAAGAGGAGTTCAGCTTATGGCAACAAGAGTGGTTTTATATCACAGCTCCCAGGGGCACCAAGTCAGTGGCGCCGCCTACTTTCCGCTCGGGTCCCCCGCCACGACTGGCGTCATGGGTTAATAAGGGGCTGGACTGGGGGTCGGCAAAGGACGTGCCCCTGTTGCAGGGCCGCATCTGAGATCTCCTAGAAAGAGACATCAGTCTGGTCGTGGTGACACAGGTTATGTTAATTCGCCGAGTTCTGCCTTGCAAACGTCGCCCCCTCCGCCTGTGGGAGTTCAACCCGGAGGGACCACGAGCTCTCCAACATTTTCTTGGCATGACCCCCGCGGAGATGTACAAATTGTTCTTAGGACCACAAGTAGTGTGTCCGAATTCTACGGAGGACGCAGGTCTGAGCTGCAATCGTCCGGATACTCAAGTAAGTAGCCCTGTGCCCGGACACACCATCCGTTCATTTATCACAACATCACCCTTAAAAGAGTTGTCTTTGAAACAGGAGTGGGTAGCGAAGGCGAAGTTAATCAGGTGTCCGGCCCCCCTTCCCGAGACCTCGCCGGATCCCGTGTTAACCAGGATGCTGGAGATCGTGCCTTCGGAAGAAAGCGAAGGGGGGGACAAAGAAGTTGCTGCCTCCCCGAAGGAGGCTGTCTGGAAAGGAGGAATCGAAAATTCCTCTACTCAGGGGAGGAAGAGGACTGCCTCTGAAGACCCGGAGTCCATGGTCTCAAAGCGGGGGAAGAAATCTTCGCCAGAGGGTCCTGTGTTAGGGGATACCTCGGCCGTACTATGCCCTCAAGGGGATCAGCCCTCCACCGAGCCGTAAGTAGAGAGGGGGGTTTAAAATGAGAGAAATCCTTGTTTATTTCTGAGGAAAATAACCGAAATTCTACCTTGTAGTTCGGATCTCAGCCTTTCTCAGCAGAGCTCATCTTCGTGGGATATTCTTCCGGAGATGATGGAGAGCGGAACGCCTCCCCCTGCCGTACCGCCTTACGAGCGGGCAATCCTGAGGTATCATCGCGGAGGGTTTCTCCGAATCCGGCAGGGCCGGAAGGCAGTCATATGGCCCCCCAAGGCCATCCGTGTCCGGACTTTGAAAAAGGCCATCGAACAAGTTCGGCACTGCCCGGTGCTTGGTCGGATGACCTGAAGGATCTGTTAGGGCGAGCGTCTATCTCAGAGGAACACCGTACGTTGATGGGTATGGTAATTGAAAGTATTTCGTCCGCTGAAAGCAGGTTGCACGAGGTCGTCAGGAGTTTACTGACACGTTTTGAGGTACGCGGGGTGATGTACCTTTTGACAGTTTTGCATATAAGATGTGCCCTGTGTAGATAGTAGCCCCTAAGACTCTGTGTGTTTTCGAAGACGACAGCACGCAGAGGATCATAGTCCCAGGTGTAATTTTGCTGCCTTCCTATGTAGGTGGCGAAGTGTCCGGTGGCCAGTCGGACTCATGAATTTGTCGAGCTAACGCGGCAACTTGACTTGGCAGATGCCGACATCGCGCTTGTCAACAAGCGGCTTGACGAGGCACAAGGTATGTAATTTCTCCGGAGACACCTGGTAAGAGGAGCTTGATGCCAGTATCTTACAGCGTGTGCGCTTGATGCAGATGGGGTCGCTGCCATGGAGAACCTTCGGGGAGAACTTGCCCGAGCCAAGGAGCAAGCCAGGGGAAGTGATGCGGCTGCCGTAAAGGCAATTGAAGAGCTGAAAGCCAAACAGGCTGCTCACTGCCGAAGCAAGAAGGAAATGGCCGAAATGGCTGTGAAGTAAAAGAACACTCCTGACCGCTGCAAGCTTCTTGAAAAAGAAGATCGGGCGGAGCGGACAGACCTGGAAAAGGCCACTACAGCGACCAAGGATGCTCGTTCTGCGATGAGAGCGATGAAGGAGGAGCTACGTCAGGCCGGAGATATCGCGGCTGGAAAGCCCTTTATGCTGCGAATGAAGTTCGGAGATCCTAAATACAGTCTGTTCGACCGGATGTGGAGTTCGGCGGACGCATATCTGGATTTAGCTGCGAGTGCCGCTGATGCGGCCGAACATTTCCGAGATCAGAAAGATAGCGAAGTGGAGAAGCACTTCTGGTCACAGTTCAACAATCTGGAGCGTTCGCTTTCGTTGACTGATCGTTTGGCCGAATGGGCCGAACTGAATAGGTTGTTCGGACTCGCCATGAAGGATGTCGTTAATCATCTGTGGCCGGAAAGGCCAAAGCCGAACAGTTATTTTAGCTTGGTGCAACCGTTCCTTGATGCAGTGCCGCATATCAATGTGATGAAGAGGTCGGCATGCATAGAGGGTGCGCGGATGACCCTTGCCCGTGTCAAGACATACTGGGCGGAGATGGAGGCTGCCGCTGTTGCATCCCAAGATTCGGACGGAGGCCGAATACCTGCTGAGCACTATTTTCAGGAAGTTCTGCAAGGCGCTCGTTTGATAGAGACGCAGTGCTCGAAGGATATTATGTTCGAATAACGTGTATTATTGTAAAACAATATTTTGATGAATTGTAGAAGCTTTTTATACTTGTGCCTGCAAGTATTATAATGCCTCATGTGCGGCCGTTGAGGTATATGTGTATATAATCTGAAAGATGGCAGTCGTCGGCTTCAGCCCCCACGCATATAATGCGGGGGTGTTCGCAGAAGGCGCATTCTCACACTTGATCCAACGTCTTGGTCCATGAAGGAGGTGATAGCGCAGCGAACTAGGAAATCAGACTATAATGCTTTATCACTTTCACTTAGCCATAGGAGTTTGACAGGGGGGATACTATATAGCCCCTGGTGGCGCCGTGCTCGCCCGAACTCGGGGCGCATGTGTGCCTAGCCGGGAAACGGCCCTTCGTTAATGCGGAGGAATCCTGAAGACTCCAATAGGTCATCGAGTGGTTGACCAGTCTCACGCTATATCATGACAGTCAGTTTTCGGCTTTTTCTAGTGAGGTGCTCGCCTGGCTGAACTGGGGCACAATCACAGTAGTTCTCTTGGTGCCGCCTTAGCCGATAGAGCGGAACGTAAGGCAGCAAAACACAGGAGCCGGGCAAACCCAACATTTGACCAAATACATGATTCGGAGCTGATGCATATAAGGCCAAACTCGTGACGCCGAACACTCCCTAAGGTATTCGGTCTTTATAAAAACGGGCTGAGCAGTGCCCATGATAATAAGCCCCTGGTGTCCAGGTACGTGCGAAATTCTGACGTGGCCACATGCCAAGACGCCAGCCTCCTCCTCGGTTATACTGTGAATCCGGGGGACGTGCATCAACAAGAGACAATGAAAAAGGTTTACGCAGGGTCTTAATCTAAAGAGAATCCTTGGGACGGGTCCCTGCTGCACGTCTGCGCCTGTGTCTCCGTTGCGCCGTGTCCTGGACGGGTGTAGCACGGTGTTCATCTATAAAAGAGAGGAATTTAGTTGAAAGAAGAATAGCCGTGCAAAATCTATGTTGTACTAAGTAAACAAAGTATAATTCAAGATGGGGAAAATTGAGCCTTATTGTCGCTTATTTTACATATGCGGAGCCCCTTGTATAGGGGTGTACGGCTACAAAAACCTTTATCAATTATAAGTTTGCTCCGGACTCACCTAGCCGTGTCCGTGGTCTTAATGACCTGTTAGATGCTTTTGTTGGTGAAGCTGTTTTAGTGTGTGGCCGTCAAGGCGGCCGTATAGTCTTCTGCGCGCGAGGAACATTCAATGTTTCCCTTTAGTGAGATGATGCCTCGTGGGCCGGGCATCTTAAGCGTGAGAGATGCATAATGCGGTATTGCGTTAAAGTGGGCGAAAGCTTCGCGTCCCAGTAGTGCTTGATAGCCACTTGAAAATGGGGCGATGTGGAAGGTTAGCTTTTCGCGGCGGAAGTTATCGGGGGAACCGAACATTACTTCTAGCAGGAGAGAACCCATGCAATGGGATCCGGGCCTGGCGTTACTCCTTTAAAGGAAGTGTTGGTATGGCGAATTTTTGTTGGGTCCATCCCCATTTTGCAGACTGTGTCCTGATATAGCAGGTTTAGACCACTGCCGTCGTTCATCAGGACTTGTGTAAAGTGGAGTCTGTCGATTATCGGATCTAATACCAAGGCGGTCCAACCTGCGTTTCGGATACTTCCGGAGTAATCCTGATGGTCGAAGGTGATCAGTTTTAACAACCAGTGGCGAGACTGCTTTGTGATAGGCCGCATGGCGCGTATCTCTATAGGCGCCACTCTGTTTTTCCCTTTTGTCACGTGAAGTAAGTTTACTATTTTGACTTCTTGTGGGAAATTCTTTTGTTTCCCGGTGCTCTGCTTGTGGGGTTCGTCATCGTCCTCACTTGGTGTATTGAGCCCCTTGTGTTCGGTGTTGAGTTTGCCGGATTGCTTGAAGACCCAACATTCTCTGTGGGTATGGTTTGCAGGCTTCCCGGAGTGCTGTGGATTTGACATATTTTGTCCAAGATTTTGTTTAGGCTAGATAGCTCGTCCCTGTTATCCTTGTGGGGCAGCTTTTTCTGACCCTGCCGAGAGCTTTCGAATCCGGTGTTGACTGTCATGCTCTTTGGGCTGTTTCCCTTATTTCGGCGCTGGTCCTTGCTGCGACGCGGTTTCCCGTCCCTTACTTCGGATGTACTTGGCTCGCTGGTGCTGCATCTTGCCAACCAGCTGTCCTCTCCCGTGCAAAAGCGGGTCATGAGGCTTGTTAATGCGGCCATTGTTCTTGGCTTTTCTTGGCCGAGGTGTCTGGTGAGCCATTCATCTCGAACGCTGTGTTTGAAAGCTGCTAAGGCCTCGGCGTCCGGACAGTCGACTATCTGGTTCTTCTTAGTAAGAAATCTGTTCCAGAGTTCCCGGGCTGACTCTCCGGGCTGTTGAGTTATATGACTTAAATCGTCTGCATCCGGAGGCCGGACATAGGTCCCTTGAAAATTTGCCCGAAAAGCATCCTCGAGCTCTTCCCAACTTCCAATGGTGTTTTCGGGAAGGCCTTTAAGCCAATGCCGGGCTGGCCCTTTGAGCTTGAGGGGTAAGATTTTATGGCATGGAGATCGTCTCCTCTGGCCATATGGATATGGAGGATATAGTCCTCAATCCAGACTCCAGGGTCTGTCGTTCCGTCGTACGCCTCTATGTTTACGGGCTTGAATCCCGCTGGAAATTCATGGTCCAGCACCTCATCGGTGAAACATAGGGGGGGTGGCACCCCTGTATTTGGGTGTGTCGTAGTGTTCGGATGTTTGTTGTGTTGCATTGCTTACTAAAGCTTGCTTTCTTGGCCCGTAGATAGATCTGGTTGGGCCATATTTTTGATGCGAATCCTTGAGTGGGTCACGTGCTGGCTTGTGTGCGGCGCCTCTTGCCGCTCTATATTGGTCATGGGGTCGTTTATCCGACCGGGTGGCTTCCTTATTTGTTGATTGCGGAGGTTCTAAGGCCTCCTCATCAAATTCAGGCAGGAGCTTTCGCTTTGGGTAGCTTTTTGTGTGGCAACTGTCGCCGTATTTGTCTGCGGTGTTGAGTACTTTGCTCCACCTGATTCTGAGTGCATCTTCCGCAGTTTTGAGCTTCCGCTTCTGCTTTTTTAGGCTATGCGCAGTGGCGACGAGCCTTTTGTGGAGGTTCTTTTGCTCCAGGAACTTGTCCGGCGTGAGGTCGTCCGGACTGTTATCTTCGCCGGGGACGGGTTGTGCGGTTTGTTTATCCAAGTTGCCTTTTTTGGACGGTTGCTCGATGCCATGTTTATCGTTCGCCGGCTCACCCTGCTCTGTGGCTGGGTCTGTATGACCGCTGTCTCTGTCGAGGCGGGGCTTGGAGCGGCACTTATGTCGCCGCTTTGACTGCTTTTCGGAGGAACGACGCTTCGTTGTGTCCTCCCGTTCGTCCTCATGGTTTCTTTTGGGTGTGTCCACCATGTATACATTGTAGGATGTGGTGGCTGTCCAGTGCCCTGTGGGCGCTGGTTCCTGTTTGCCTCCTACATCGTCGTCCATGCCGTCGATGTCTTCGGATTCGAAGTCAAGCATGTCGGTTAAATCGTCGACAGTGGCTACGAAGTGGGTGGTGGGTGGGCGTCGAATTTCTTCGTTGTCCGCATCCCAATCATGTTGGCCATAATCCGGCCAGGGCTCTCCTGACAAAGAGAGAGACCTTAGTGAATTCAGAATGTCGCCGAAGGGCGAGTGCTGAAAGATATCTGTGGCGGTGAATTCCATAATCGGCGCCCAATCGGATTCGATTGGCAGGGACGTGGAGGGTTCGGAGTCCGGAGCAGGGTCCGGCACCTTGGAGTCACAGGCTTCATAGAGGATAAAGCTGGTGTTCGGCTCAATCGCCGTTGAGACTGCAACCCCCGAGGCGGTGTCTAGCCACCTGCCCTTGATCGGCACAGTTGGCTCCGAGCTAAGGGTCGGAGCTGTTGCGGGCGCGGCCTCCAGGGCACTGTTCGGCGGTAGAGCTAAGTCATGCCCATCGTGACAGTGTGGGGCGCTTGGTTGTGGCTCGGGTCCGTCGAAGATCAAGTCTCCGCGGATGTCAGTCGTGTAGTTCAAACTTCCAAATCTGACCTGACGGCCAGGGGCGTAGCTTTCAATCTGCTCCAGATGGCCAAGCGAATTAGCCCACAGTGCAAAGCCGCCGAACACGAAGATCTGCCCAGGGAGAAAGGTCTCACCCTGGACCGCATCGTTGTTGATGATCGGAGGAGCCATCAGGCCTAAAGGTGACGACACAGAGGAACTCTCAATGAAAGCACCAATGTCGGTGCCAAAACCGGCGGATCTCGGGTAGGGGGTCCCGAACTGTGCGTGTAGGCCGGATGGTAACAGGAGGCAGGGGACATAATGTTTTACCCAGGTTTGGGCCCTCTTGATGGAGGTAAAACCCTACGTCCTGCTTGATTAATATTGATGATATGGGTAGTACAAGAGTAGATCTACCACGAGATCAAAGAGGCTAAACCCTAGAAGCTAGCCTATTGTATGATTGTTGTTCGTCCTATGGACTAAAACCCTCCGGTTTATATACACACCGGAGAGGGCTAGGGTTACACAGAGTCGGTTACAATGGGAGGAGATCTACATATCCGTATTGCCAAGCTTGCCTTCCACGCCAAGGAAAGTCCCATCCGGACACGGGACGAAGTCTTCAATCTTGTATCTTCATAGTCCAAGAGTCCGGCTAAAGGTTATAGTCCGGCTATCCGGACACCCGCTAATCCTGGACTCCCTCAGTGGGGGTCATTGATGGATTACTAGCCAACCTATACTAAGCAGTTTAGGATAAGCAAGTAAGGTACAATGAGCAGGTTACAAAAGCAGGCTATGGATCAGAATAGGAGCAAACAATAGAAGTAGCAAAATCTAATGCAAGCATGAGAGAATGGAATGGGCTATATCGGGATGATCAAAGGGGAGGCTTGCCTAGTTGCTCAGGCGAGAAGGAGGGGGTCGTCGGTGACGTAGTCGATCACAGGGGCATCAGCATCCGTCACGGGGTCTACCGAAGAGAAGAGGGGGGAGAAACAATAAATACATAGCAAACAGATGCATGACAGACAGTAATCAGCGCTAGGGGTGCTCTACCGCAATTCTACATGATACCGGTGAAGGGGGAAACATTCTGGAAAGTTTTCCCGGGGTTAGGCATTTTTGGACAAACGAACCGGAGGGGAAAGGTTCGATGTTCGCTATGCTAGGGATGTGTGACAAATGAAAGGAGAGCGTATTCTGATTCGTCTCGTCGTTCTGAGCAACTTTCATGTAGAGAACTTTTTCATACGAGTTACGGATTATTTTATATGATTTTTCAAAGTTTTAAAAGATATTCTGTAATTTAATTTAATTTGAAAATAATGAGTAAATGCTAGGCGCACCCAGATCTGCGTACACAGAAGTGTACCAGAGGGTGACATGTGGGTCCATGGGGTTCCAGTTGACCAGTCAAAGTTTGATTGGTCGACAGGGGGTGGGGCCCCTGTCATTGCTTGCCTATTTAACTAACATGATTAGTTTAACTAACTAAGTAGTTAACAGGTTAATTAACATGATTAATTAGGTTAATCAATTAATTAATTTAATTTTTTATTTACATTTTTGTTTCGTTTAATTTTCTTAAATGTTTCGGGGGCGGGCCCCACGTGCAGTGGCACACAGGCCCTAGCGGGTGCGGCTGCTGGATCAGGGCGCGGCCAGCAGGCGGGGCCCGCCGGCCGGAGCTGTGCCCGATAGTGGTAGTGGATGGCGCGTGCGGGGTGAGGGGCGGCCGAAGCCGCAGGCACGCGTGGGCGGAGACCGGCGTGCCGGGCCCGGGCGCTCGTGGGCGGCCGACCAAGGTCACGGCGAGGCCCGGCCGAGTGGACATGGCCGGCCGGAGCTGGCTCCATTGGGGCCAGGCGGCGGCGGTGGAGCGGGAGGACGATGCAGGGCGGCTGCACAGGGCGACACCGGCGAGCGCGGGGGCGGAGAGAAGGGGAGAGGAGGCCAGGGGCCTCACCGGCGATGGAGGGAAGCGAGGGAGGCGAGGCGTGGGGAGGCCGGGTCGGGGAGGAAGCGTTCCGGCAAGGAGGAGTCGGGAATGGCTACGGTGATCCGGTGTCGAGGTCCGGCGACGGCGAGCGGCGATGTTAGGGCAGCGCTTTCGATGCATCATGGTGACGGTGCGGCGTCGGGGCTCGGGGTGCCGCGGGGTCAAGCCCCCGATCCAGTACGGGTCGAGGAGGGAGCGGGCTCCATGCGGGAGGAGACGGGAGGCGGGCGCCAACGAGGGGCGACGGGGCGACGCGGGATCGGGGTCGCTGCCCCCCGACCCAGATCGAGGGAGGAGAGGGGAAGGAGCGTGGGGGAAGTGGGGGGTCGAGTGGTTAGGGTTCGGGGTGTGGCCTAATAGCCTAGAGGCAGCGGGGGTGGGCCGGCTAGGCCGCATGGGTGGCCAGCTGGGCCTATTGACCCAATGGGACTAGGAGGTCCTTTTGTTTGTTTGTTTGTTTTTTCTCTTATTCTTTTATTTACTTTTTCCTTATCCTTTTACTGATTTTAAATTCGAATTTGGAACCGACTTTGAATCAACGCGAACTTAACAACGGTAAAATCAAAGACATGGAACCATTAACAGTGGTTTACTGTAGCATAATTATCCGCGCATTACAAGATATTTTTTATTAGCTATGAAAGACGAATGTGGAGTAAAGTGGCAACAAATAGTGTTTTAAATGTACGAGAAATTTTGTAGTACTAATACAACTGTCAAGTCAAATTTTGGAAAATTTTAGGGGTCATTTGACCTTTTAAGACATTTAAGTGATTTTCTAGCCATTTAATGACCGTAATTAAATTTGAACTACACGTACATGCAACAGCTAACCATAACAGTTTGAAAACTCGTTTTTGTGTACTTGTGTGCGATTTAATTCCATGTGCAGTAATTGGAAGGAATTTTCAAACATATTAGTTTAACGGCTATGACACAATTAAGCATGGAGTGACATGGCATTTTAACTCCAAAAAATTAAAAAATATCAGAAACACATGAAACCTTGGTTGGTGTAATGTCATGCCACCAAGATGATGTTGTAAAAAATTTGGCATGTTTGACGAAAGTTTGGACACACACCCCTCAGAAACCGAATCAACTCACTAGAAGGCTCGTGGTTCCGAGAGTGAACAATGCATTTTTGATGATGAACGGGAGATAGCTTCCTCTTACGGCCTTCAATTTTTTTCTATGTTTAACGTGCACTACTACAACTGTAATGTGAAATTTTGGAAAATTCTAGGGGTCATTTGACCTTTTAAAGACATTTAAGTGAATTTCTAGCCATTTAATGACCGTAATTCAAACTTGAACTACATCTATATGCAACGGCTAACCATAACGGTTTGAAAAATCATATTTGTGTACTTGTATGCGAGTTAATTCCATGTGCAGTAAATTAGAAGGAATTTTCAAACATATTTGTCTCACGACATGGACACATGCATATGTATGCATGGAGTGACATGGTATTTTAATTCCAAAAAATAAAAAAATCAGAAACACATGAAACCTTGGTTGATGTAATGTCATGCCACCAAGATGATGTTGTAGAAAAAATTGGCATGTTTGACGAAAGTTTGGACACACACCCCTCACAAACTGGAGCAACTCACTAGAAGGATCGTGGTTTCAAGAGGGAACAGTGCATGTTTGATGACGAACGGGAGATAGCTTCCTCTTACAGCCTTCAATTTTTTTTCTACGTGTAACGTGCACTACTACAATTGTAATGTGAAATTTTGGAAAAATTCTAGGGGGCAGTTGACCTTTTAAAGACATTTAAGTGATTTTCCAGCCATTTAATGACTGTAATTCAAATTTGAACTACATCTACATGCAACGCCTAATCAAAACGGTTTAAGAAATCATATTTGTGTACTTGTGTGCGAGTTAATTCCATGTGCAATAAATTAGAAGGAATTTTCAAACATATTTGTCTCGCGACATGGACACATGCATATGTATGCATGGAGTGACATGGCATTTTAACTCCAAAAAAAATATCAGAAACACATGAAACCTTGGTTGATGTAATGTCATGCCACCAAGATGATGTGGTAAAAAAATTGGCATGTTTGATGAAAGATTGGACACACACCCCTCACAAACTGTAGCAACTCACTTGAAGGCTCGTGGTTTCGAGAGTGAACAATGCATGTTTGATGACGAACGGGATAGCTTCCTCTTACGGCCTTCAATTTTTTTCTACGTCTAACATGCACTACTACAACTGTAATGTGAATTTTGGAAAATTCTAGGGGTCATTTGACTTTTTAAATACATTTAAGTGATTTTATAGCCATGTAATGACCGTAATTCAAATTTGAACTACATATACATGCAACGCCTAACCAAAACGGTTTAAAAAAATCATATTTGTGTACTTGTGTGCGAGTTAATTCCATGCGCAGTAAACTAGAAGGAATTTTTAAACATATTTGTCTCATGACATAGACACATGCATATGTATGCATGGAGTGACATGGCATTTTAATTCCAAAAAATGAAAAAAGATCAAAAACACATGAAACCTTGGTTGATGTAATGTCATGCCACCAAGATGATGTGGTAAAAAAATTGGCCTGTTTGACGAAAGTTTGGACACACACCCCTCACAAACCGGAGCAACTCACTAGAAGGCTCGTGGTTCCGAGAGGGAACAATGCATATTTGATGACGAACGGGAGATAGCTTTGTCTTACGGCCTTCAAATTTTTTCTACGTCTAACATGCACTAGTACAATTGTAATGTGAAATTTTGGAAAATTCTAGGGGTCATTTGACCTTTTAAAGACATTTAAGTGATTTTCTATCCATTTAATGACCGTAATTCAAATTTGAACTACATCTACATGCAACACCTAACCAAAATGGTTTGAAAAATCATATTTGTGTACTTGTGTGCGAGTTAATTCCATGTGCAGTAAATTAGAAGGAATTTTTAAACATATTTGTCTCGCGACATGGACACATGCATATGATGCATGGAGTGACATGGCAGTTTAATTCCAAAAAATTAAAAAAATTAGAAGCACATGAAACATTGGTTGATGTAATATCATGCCACCAAGATGATGTGGTAAAAAATTGGCCTGTTTGACGAAAGTTTGTACACACACCCCTCACAAACCGGAGCAACTCACTAGAAGGCTCGTGGTTCCGAGAGGGAACAATGCATGTTTGATAACGAACGGGAGATAGCTTCCTCTTACGGCCTTCAATTTTTTTTCTACGTCTAACGTGCACTACTACAACTGTAATGTGAAATTCTGGAAAATTGTAGGAGTCATTTGACTATTTAAAGACATTTAAGTGATTTTCTAGCCATTTAATGACCATAATTCAAATTTGAACTACATCTACATGCAATGCCTAACCAAAACGGTTTGAAAAAACATATTTGTGTACTTGTATGCGAGTTAATTCCATGTGCAGTAAATTAGAAGGAATTTTCAAACATATTGGTCTCACGGCATGGGCACATGCATGGAGTGCCATGGCATTTTAATTCGAAAAAATTGAAAAATGATCAGAAAAACCTGAAACCTCGCTTGATGTAATGTCATGCTACCAAGATGATGTGGTAAAAAAATTGGCCTGTTTGACAAAAGTTTGGACACACACCCCTCACAAACCGGAGCAACTCACTAGAAAGTTCGTGGTTCCGAGTGGGAACAATGCATGTTTGATGACGAACGGGAGATAGATTCATGGCCTTCAATTTTTTTCTACGTTTAACGTGCACTAATACAACTATCATGTGAAAATTTGGAAAATTTCAGGGGTCATTTGACCTTTTAAAGACATTTAAGTGATTTTCTAGCCATTTAATAACCTTAATTCAAATTTGAACTACATCTACATGCAACGCCTAACCATAACGGTTCGAAAAATCATATTTTTGTGTTCTTGTGTGTGAGTTAAAAAATCATTAGATGATGTAAATATCTGGTGTTCAAAAAAGAAAATGTAAAGATCTGGCAATACAACTGACCCCCACACGATTGGCAATCTATCTCGCGGCTCGAGGTTTGGTAGGTGAGTGGCGGGGATCATTAATCAGAGACGGTTCTGCATTGGAAACCATAAGCTATTATGTTCACACACGGATTTTGCTGTGGGAATCGTGTGTAATTCAAACTACAGTACTCGTAAATTCCGGCGACCGGCGTGTGTACTGTCCCCGTCGATCTAGATTCCGGACGCCAATAAATACTACCTTGCTCACATTGTCCCGCTTGCATTCTCATCTACATCCTCCCCTCGCTCGCCCTCTCTCTCTCAAATCTCTGCCATGGCGTCGCTGGTCTGCCCACGCGCCGACGAGGAGCCGCCGCCCCCCCCCCCCCCCCCCCCCCCCCCCCCCCCCCCCCCGCCCAAGGACGCTCACTCGAATAGCAGCAACGAGGACCCCTACGCGCCGCCGGATGAGGTTGCACCGGACCCCCCAACTTTGGATTGGTTTTGGGGGCAGTACAATCTTTGTCTCTAGAAGTCACTGCCGCCGGCTGAGAAAGCCAGACAAGTGTCGTTCAAGAAGGAGATGTTGGAGTAGGAAGCCAGGTACCAGGCACCCTGTGAAGGCTGTGATGCCGCCTGGAAAAAGGAGGCGGCGGAGCTTTGGGGGCGGGCGCATCGTCGTGCCGAGGAGGTGTACGAAGACGGCTACTTCGCGAGGAAGGTCATAGGCGTTGGGCGCCTCGTCACTGCGTGTAGGTGGGCTGATAAGCTCCAGCGTGCCACCGACGAGGAGCTCCGGTGGGCGCCCAACGAAATGGCAAGATCGTTCCCGCGCGTCCGCCAGCAAGAGACAGAATGGTACGTCAAGCGCTGCGAGACGGAGGAGGCGGAGTACTGCCTCCGCACTGGGAAGACGCCGCGCATCAGGGAGCTGCTGGCGAGGGGCTGCCGGAATACTGGCCCCAGGAGGGATTATTAGTTTTAGTATTTCAATTTTATGCATTGTACCTAGTAGTTAAGTATCATCACACGTATATTATATATATATATATATATATATTCTATGGATGAACTAATGAACAATTAATACATATATATATATAATGAATTTCATTTTCTATCTATTTTTGTATAATTTGAATCTAGCTATTATCATCCACATATACAAAATGGAAAGCGTATATACACACATTGAAACGGAACATATAAGAACGAAAAACAGAGTACACACATTGAAACAAAGGAATAAACAGAGCAATACTATGATTGCTGTGAATACATAGCTATCCACGTCAAAATGACTCTACAAAATAAAACGCGTCCATGAGACCATGACCAGTAGCCCTTGCCTACAGTAGCTCTTGGCTCTGCCTGAACTCGTGCAGGCGTTTTTCCAAACGGTCGACACGCTCTCGGTACATCTGGAGCGCGATCTCGAGCTCCAAGTTGGCTATTTCATTGGAGATCACCAGCTCGAGGATGCGACGGCCATGTTCCTCTACTGCGCCCAGGTGGACACCTGGGCCAAGGAGGCGGTCGAGCCTACGAACCAGCGTGTTAGCATCCAGCGGGCTGCGGACAAGGCAAACGGCGCCACCCATGTGAACAACACGGTGGGCGTCCGATGCAAATATGGCGCGACCGGCCTCTGTTGCAAGTACGGCGCCGAGGGCCTCTGCCCACTCCTGGCGAGGAATGGGGGTAGTGATGGGATGTGTACCTAGCTACGACGTCGTGTTGATAGCAGACAAGCACCGATGGATCCGCTCTTGTTGTGCGGCGCGGAGCGCCTCTCGCTCTGCGGTGCTCCAACAGTCTCGTCGTGCAGCGAGGCATAGCCTATTGGCGCGGACGCGCTTAGCTTGCTCTATGTTACGTCTCCAACGTATCTATAATTTTTGATTGCTCCATGCTACATTATCTACTGTTTTGGATGTTTATGGGCTTTATTATACACTTTTATATCATTTTTGGGACTAACCTATTAACCCAGAGCCCAGTGCCAGTTTCTGTTTTTTACCTTGTTTTAGGGTTTCGAAGAAAAGGAAAATCAAACGGAGTCCAATTGACCTGAAACTTCACGGAACTCATTTTTGGAAGGAAAGAAGCCCAGAAAACTTGGAGTGCACATCGGGGGATCTGCGAGGAGGTCATGAGGCAGGGGGGCGCGCCCACCCCCTGGGCGCGCCCTCCACCCTCGTGAGCCCCTCGTGGCCCCCTGACGTACTTCTTCCGCCTATATATCTCCATATACCCTAAAAACATCCGTGAGCACAATAGATCGGGAGTTCCGTCGCCAGAAGCCTCCGTAGCCACCGAAAACCAATCTAGACCCGTTTCGGCACCCTGCTGGAGGGGGCAATCCTTCTCCGGTGGCCATCTTCATCATCCCGGTGCTCTCCATGATGAGGAGGGAGTAGTTCTCCCTTGGGGCTGAGGGTATGAACCAGTAGCTATGTGTTTGATCTCTCTCTCTCTCTCATGTTCTTGATTTGGCACGATCTTGATGTATCGCGAGCTTTGCTATTATAGTTGGATCTTATGTTTCTCCTCCCCCTCTACTCTCTTGTAATGAATTGAGCTTCCCCTTTGGAGTTATCTTATCAGATTGAGTCTTTAAAGATTTGAGAACACTTGATGTATGTCTTGCGTGGGATACCCGTGGTGACAATGGGGTATTCTATTGATCCACTTGATGTATGTTTTGGTGATCAACTTGCGAGTTCCGCCCATGAACCTATGCATAGGGGTTGGCACACGTTTTCGTCGTGATTCTCCGGTAGAAACTTTGGGGCACTCTTTGAGGTTCTATGTGTTGGTCGAATAGATGAATCTGAGATTGTGTGACGCATATCGTATAATCATACCCACGAATACTTGAGGTGACATTGGAGTATCTAGGTGACATTAGGGTTTTGGTTGATTTGTGTCTTAAGGTGTTATTCTAGTACGAACTCTAGGGCTGTTTGTGACAATTATAGGAATAGCCCAACGGATTGATTGGAAAGAATAACTTTGAGGTGGTTTTGTACCCTACCATAATCTCTTCGTTCGTTCTCCGCTATTAGTGACTTTGGAGTGACTCTTTGTTGCATGTTGAGGGATAGTTATATGATCCAATTATGTTATTATTGTTGAGAGGACTTACACTAGTGAAAGTATGAACCCTAGGCCTTGTTTTAACGCATTGCAATACCGTTTACGCTCACTTTTATCATTAGTTACCTTGCTGTTTTTATAATTTCAGATTACAAATTCCCATATCTACTATCCATATACCACTTGTATCACCATCTCTTCGCCGAACTAGTGCACCTATACAATTTACCATTGTATTGGGTGTGTTGGGGACACAAGAGACTCTATGTTATTTGATTGCAGGGTTGCTTGAGAGAGACCATCTTCATCCTACGCCTCCTACGGATTGATAAACCTTAGGTCATCCACTTGAGGGAAATTTGCTACTGTCCTACAAACCTCTGCACTTGGAGGCCCAACAATGTCTACAAGAATAAGGTTGTGTAGTAGACATCACTCTACGGCGTGCCATCGATCATATTATGCGGCGAGCTGCAGCCTGTCGGCGCTGACATGCCTATCTTGACCCGCGGCGCTCAAGCGCCATGCGCTAAAGGTCTCCTCAACCCTGGCGATGACAAGCATCATGGGGTCGTCCATCGCATTGCCAGGGAGCGCCTCGGCCTTGGCGGGCCGTGCCGCCTGCTCGTTTTCCTTGTCGATGAGGTTGATGCATGGCAGAGGCGGCGCTTTGGTGGGTTGGCATGCTTGGAAAAGTTGGATGTGCTACAGGCTACACTTGTCGCCTCCGTGCATCACGCACCGCCTAGGTTTATGCGCAATATCGCTGGGTGGCGGGAAACAGGTGAGGAAATGGTGGGAAATAGTGGCGTGCTCATAAAACGCCATCAATTAATGGAAACTTAGCATAGAAGGAACATCGAGCTAGCACAAGAAGTAGATGATGATGAGATGAACACGGACCACACTAGGAAACCCGTCGATGATGAATACATCAATCACAAACGGTTGAATACTAGCAAGCGTTTTCCCACAACACGCACGGCTTATTCCATCACAAACAGGTCAGGTGGATCAACTGTATGCCACGTATCGCAGATTGCCAAAAAGTAATGCGGTAGACCTTCTTTAACATGTGTTAAAAATAATAAATAAATAAATAACAAGGACGTCGAGGTTAAATTAACTCATGGGATGGGTCATATCAGTCATTTAATTTGACAGATATGACCCACCCTCTCAGTTAATTTAACATCAACACAACTTCTCATCCAGTCACCCATCTGATGGCTGCTCCAGCCTGAGCACACTTAACTTGAGAGTTCTCTTACATGAGCTACTGGTGGAACAGCTAGTCCTTGCTGATATAGGATGCCTCTTCGCATCCTTATGGCGTATCTGGATGACCGCCCATCCCCCAATGGCCAATAGAAGTTGTGTAGACAGAGCATATCACATACGTCTTATTAGAAGCAATCATTTGTGTTACTATCAGTCTTCGCACACATTTATGATTACAGACATGTTTGTCGCGTATCACACACATCTTGATATATTGAACCATTTCTATTCTCTTGTCTCAACGCAAATAGTTCATCCGAGTGAACCGCATGTTGTATATCGCACACACCTTGATCTGGCTGACCGTTTCTTTTGTGTTGCCTAATCACAAACACTTCATCCGAGTGAACCGTATGTTGTATATCGCACACACCTTCATCTGGCTGCCCGTTTCTTTTGTTCCTCCTCATCGCAAACAGATAATTGAACGGAATTGTGTGCCCTGCATTGCACACGCAACTAAAATCTGAACCGTGTTTGATGCATCCTCCATCGCAAACGTTTTGCACCTTTTTGACAGTTTTTACACCACCATTTGTTATTATTGCATCTCACACAGTTTCGTCGAAGGGTCTCTGATCGTAGTGTCGCGTTAGCAACATCCTGCAGTAGTGAATCAAGTCAAGAAACTCAGAAAGATTGTTAGGATAAAGAAATTAGGGACAAAAAACAACAAGAACTGTGTCTGCACAATGAAGAAGACATCAGTTAACTACAAGATGGTACTAACTATTATACCTTGCCTTTTTTATTCATTTGCCCCATTTCCAATATAGAGAAGATATTTATGCACATCCTTGTTTTCAGGCCTTTTCAAAGCAGTTCATTGATGATTTCCAATATAGAGAAGATATTTATGCATATCTCAGTTAACTACAAGATGGTACTAACTATGGTCAGGAGACGAGGAAGGTTTTTATACAACACCAATGGTTCAATATTGAAGTGTTTCCTGAAGAGGACAAAGGATGGACGGTCAATCATCCACGGGCACTAGCCTAAAGTAGCAAAGACCTTCAACATGAATGAAGGCTCAATATTCGCCTTCCGCTTTAGTAGTTTTCCAGATGAGATGCATCTTTCTATGTACTGTCTATGATGCCAATTTCAAAAGGTTCTACATGTTGCATGTGAAACTTGGTGCTAGTGCAGTTGTGTAATGGGGTAGCTGAGTGCTGAAGCTATATGATGTTGTGCTATGATGTATATCAATTATGAAATCATGCTTCCTTAATATGGGAATGAAATATATTATGTGCTTAATATGAATGTCAATTAGATTAATAAGTGGATATTATTAATAATAGGGCAATTAGCCTGCAAATTGGGTTTTTCTATTGCAAACGGTTATTCAGAAAACACCGTGGGCGATGACCTCATGCAACGCACACAGTTTCTAGGAATAAACTGTGTTGGATCAATGAGCAATCACACACAACATTCTCTTGAAAACTATTTGCGTTAGGCCACCTTGCGCAAATGTTTATCACATAAAAACTATGTGTGATGGAAAGCCTTTGCCACATAGTTTCTTCTACGCACCGTGTGTGATGCATTCAATAACACAAATGATAAAATTGTTAATATCATGTGCAATGGCAAAACTATCACAAACGATTTAACGGGGGAAATGTGTGTGATGTACCTGGGAATGGAAACGTTTCCTCGGAGCGACTGTGTGGGATGTATATACGAATGAAAACATTTAGGGGGGCTGACTATGTGGGATGTACCTACGACCGAAAACGATCTCGCCTATATAATTGTATTTTTTTAGCACTACTGTACATATAACCGTATTCGATCGCTCACCGATCGCACACGACCTCATTTTGCCGAGCGTGTATGCCAGGAGAGCATATCCCCGACGGTTTCTGGGTCATGTGGTAAGGACCCCCTATCGCCCACACTCACTTGGCGACGGTTCCAAATGTCTTCGCGGAAAGGGGTTAAAACCGTTTGTATAGCATCGACGCGTGTGATGCGGCTTGAAGCTACGTCGGTATTTCCCCAAAGAGGAAGGGATGATGTAGCACAACGGTGGTAGGTATTTCCCTCAGATGTGAAATCAAGGTTATCAAACCAGTAGGAGAACCAAGCAACACAATGTGAACAGCACCTTCACACAAATAACAACTTCTCGGAACCCGGCGTCTAAAAGGGGTTGTCAATCCCTTTCGGGTAGCGGCGCCCCAAGATGGGCAAACGGACGTGAATAAAATTGTAGTAGATTGATAGATCGAATGCCACATAAAATAAATAAGAATAAATTGCAGCAAGGTATTTTTGTATTTTTTGTTTAATAGATCTGAAAATAAAAGCAAAGGAAAATAGATCGCAAAGGCAAATAATATGAGAAAGAGACCCGGGGGCCGTAGGTTTCACTAGTGGCTTCTCTCGAGAAAAATAGCAAATGGTGGGTGAACAAATTACTGTTGGGCAATTGATAGAACTTCAAATACTCATGACGATATCCAGACAATGATCATTACATAGGCATCACGTCCAAGATTAGTAGACCGACTCCTGCCAGCATCTACTACTATTACTCCACACATCAACCGCTATCCAGCATGCATCTAGTGTATTAAGTTCATGGAGAAACGGAGTAATGCAATAAGAACGATGACATGATGTAGATAAGATCTATCTATGTAGAGATAGACCCCATTGTTTTATCCTTAGTAGCAACGATACATACGTGTCGGTTCCCTTTCTGTCACTGGGATCAAGCACCGTAAGATTGAACCCACTACAAAGCACCTCTTCCCATTGCAAGATAAATAGATCAAGTTGGCCAAACAAAATCCAAATATCAGAGAAGAAATACGAGGCTATAAGCAATCATGCATAAAAGAGATCAAAGAAACTCAAATACTTTCATGGATATAAAAAGATAGATCTGATCATAAACTCAAAGTTCATCGATCCCAACAAACACACCGCTAAAGAGTTACATCATATGGATCTCCAAGAGACCATTGTATTGAGAATTCAGCGAGAGAGAGGAAGACATCTAGCTACTAACTATGGACCCGAAGGTCTACAAAGAACTACTCACGCATCATCAGAGCGGCACCAATGGAGGTGGTGAACCCCATCCGAGATGGTGTCTAGATTGGATCTGGTGGTTCTAGACTCTGCGGCGGCTGGAATTGATTTTCGTCGATTGCTTTAGGGTTTCTGGAATATTGGGGGTATTTATAGAGCAAAGAGGCGGTCCGAGGGGCACCCGAGGTGGTCACAACCCACCAGGGCATGCCTGGGCCTCCAGGCGCGCCCTGGTGGGTTGTGCTCTCCACAGAGCACCCCCAGGCGCAGCCAGGGCCCATTAGGTATCTTCTGGTCCAAAAAAATCACCGTAAAGTTTCATTGCATTTGGACTCCGTTTGGTATTGATTTCCTGTGATGTAAAAAACATGCAGAAAACAGCAACTGGCACTTGGCACTATGTCAATAGGTTAGTACCAAAAAATGATATAAAATGACTATAAAATGATTATAAAACATCCAAGAGTGATAATATAACAGCATGGAACAATCAAAAATTATAGATACGTTGAAGACGTATCAGCATCCCCAAGCTTAACTCCTACTCGTCCTCGAGTAGGTAAGTGATAAAAACAAAAAATTTGATGTGGAATGCTGCCTATCTTGTCATATCATATTTTTTTCTTTATAGCATGGACATTTGGACTTTTATATTGTTCAAAGCAATAGTCTAGTTTTGACATGATAACTTAAATACTCAAGCATATCAACAAGAAACCATGTCTTTCAAAATATCAACGCTAAAATAAGTTATCCCTAGCCCATCATGCTCAATCATTGATCCATTCATAAAACACACTCGCATATTAGCTGCACCTAATACACAAGTACGATCATATTGCCTCCTAGTTGGTGCTTTTATAAGAGAAGATGGAGACTCCAATTCAAAATAAAAATTGCACGAAGTAAAAGAAAGGCCCTTCGCAGAGGGAAGTAGGCATTTGTAGAGGTGCCGGAGCTGAAAGCGAAAATTTAGAGATAAAAACATTTTGGGAGGTGTATCCTTCCCACCAATGAAAACGACTTAGAGTTCCCAACACTTTCCATGCTAGATATATCATAGGCGGTTCCCAAACAGAAAATAAAGTTTATTCCTTTTTCAACCATGCTTTCACTTTTCATGGCTAGCCGTATCCACGGTTGCCTTCCATACCAACACTTTCCAAGGAATTTATTATTTGACAACATAAAAAATCATTTTTCATTTCGGGACTGGGCATCCCTAATACCTTTGCCTTACTCTCGTGCAATGACAAGTGAATAAACACACATCGTGAGAATAACACATCTAGCATGGAAAATATTAGCCACCCCTCACCACTCCACGAGCAAAACGAACACACAAAAGAGAAGTTTATTTTGAAAATTAGAGATGGCACATACAAATTTGCTTAGAACGGCAAAAGAATACCGCATATAGGTAGATATAGTGGACTCAGGTGGCAAAACCGGTTTAAAGGTTTTTGGATGCACAAGTAGTGATCATACTTAGTGCAAAATGAAGGCTAGCAAAAGATTGAGAAGCGACCAACCAAGAAATGGATAATCTCATAAGCGAGCATTAAGCATAATTAACATCGAATAATGCACCACAAGTAGGATATAATTTCATTGCATAACTATTGACTTTCGTGCTTGCATAGGGAATCACAAACCTTAACACCAATATTCTTACTAAAGCATAATTACTCATCAACATAACTCACATATCACATCATCATATCTCAAAACTATTACTAAGAATCAAGTTTATTTTGTCCAATGATCTTCATGAAATTTTTTATTATATCCTTCTTGGAAATCTATCACTTTGGGACTAATTTTCATTTGTTGCTTTTGACAAGCTCAAACAAATATAAGTGAAGATCATGAGCATAATATTTCTTTCTTTCTCTCAAATTAATTTAAGTGAAGCAAGAGAGAATTTCTTGAAAATGTTACTAACTCTCAAATAAATCTAAGTGAAGCAAGAGAGCATTTCTTCAAAAATACTAAAGCACACCATGCTCAAAAAGATGTTAGTGAAGCACTAGAGCAAGTCCATAGCTCATAAAAATTTAAGTGAAGCATAGAGAGCAATTCTAACAAGTCATGACATAATTTTGGCTCTCTCAAATAGGTGTGTCCATCAAGGAATCAAGACTTAGAACACAAAATAAAACAAGCAAAGACTCATATCATACAAGACACTCCAAGCAAAACACATAGTATCTGACGAATAAAAATATAGCTTCGAGTAAAATACTGATGGTCGTTAGAAGAAAGAGGGGATGCCACTCGGGGGAATCCCCAAGATTAGTTGTTTGCTCATTTTTGGATAATAGCTTGGGATGTCGGGGCATCCCCAAGCTTAGGCTCCTCTTACTCCTTATTCCTTCATCCATCGTAAGATAACCCAAAACTTGAAAACTTCAATCTCACAAAACTTAACAAACCCTTTGTGAGATCCGTTAGTAAAGAAAGCAAATCACTACTATAAGTATTGTACCAAACCAATTCATATTTTGTTCTTGAATTATATCTACTATATTCCAACTTTTCTATGGCAAAGACTCATCAAAGAAAACCATAGAGCCATCAAAATAAGCACACAACGCAAAGAAAACAGAATCTGTCAAAACAGAACAGTCTGTAGCAATCTAACTATTTCGAAAACTTCTGGAACTCCAAAAATTCTAAAAATTAGGACTACCTGAGAAATTTGTATATTAATATTCTATGAAGAGAATTGGAATTTTAGCATGCCCTGGTAAAAAATGAGAATTGTTTTTGTGAGAGCAAAAATTTCTGTTTTTCAGCAAGATCAAACAACTATCACCCAAGAAGATCCTAAAGGATTTACTTGGCACAAACACTAATTAAAACACAAAAAACACACTCATAACAGTAGAATAATTGTGCTAACACTCAAGAACAGAAAGCAAAAAGCAAAAATAAATTGTATTCATTGGGTTGCCTCCCAACAAGCGCTATAGTTTTACGCCCTTAGCTAGGCATGGAGCAAGGATCTAAGTTTTGTCATCCTTCTTCTTAATTTTCTTAGAGGTTTTTTCATCATGGGGTTTTGTAAACACATCATAAAACATATTATCCATAGAAACATTAGCATTTCTAAGTTGGTCTTCATCACAACCCCTTTGATTTCCCGCAACAATCCATGAGTGATGTTGATTAACATTATTGAAAACTTGTTGGATTATATCTAAAACGGGGACTTCCTTTTTAAGATTCTGATCAAAGATTTTATTATCCCCAAGCAAATGCCTTAGCGCATAATCACTATTGTAAAGAATTTCATCTATCACAGGTTCTTCACGATTCATACCATAAAAATCAAAGATTTCCCTAGCTTCCCGTATTATGTAGTCAAACTCATTCATAAGAACGAGACTGGCCAACTTTTTAGCCTTAGGATTCTTTATAATGGGGAGCTCAAAAAACAATCTTTGCAAAGTAGGATTACTACTGATAAATTTTCTTTCAAGTTTCAGAAATAGTGCTGAAATAGCATCCGCATAAGATCTAGTAGTCTTAAGTATAGGAGCATCATGAAGATGCAAATTTCCAACACAATTGAAAAATTCTTGAATACGTTCTTTTCCCATAACATTCCCTTGCCCCAAGATAAAAGTTTTAGCATCCAGATTTCCCGTACCTCCAATCTTAGGAGTAAGGCCATCATCTGTTGGTGCCATGCCGAAATCACTCGAGCAAAGGATAGATCCGACAAGAAAACAGTGAACGAAAAAGAGGGGTGAATAAAAATGGCAATTTTTGTGAAGTGGGGGAGAGGAAAACGAGAGGCAAATGGCAAATAATGTAAATTGCGAGGAGATGAGATTTGTGATTAGGAACATGGTATATGTTGAAGATCCTCCCCGGAAATGGCACCAGAAATACCTTTTGATGCGGCTTGAAGCTACGTCTGTATTTCCCCAAAGAGGAAGGGATGATGCAGCACAGCAACGGTAGGTATTTCCCTCATATGTGAAACCAATGTTATTGAAACAGTAGGAGAACCAAGCGACACAACATAAAAAAAACCCTGCACACAGATAACAAATCCTCGCAACCCAGCTTGTTAAAGGGGTTGTCAATCCCTTCTGGGTATGGCGCCTCAAAATAGGGAAATGGACATGAGATAAAATTGTAGTAGATTGATAGATCGAACGCCAAATAAAATAAATAAGAATAAAATGCAGCAATGTATTTTTGTATTTTTGGTTTAATAGATCTGAAAATAAAAGCAAAGGAAAATAGATCGTAAAGGAAAATAATATGAGAAAGAGACCCGGGGGCCGTAGGTTTCACTAGTGGCTTCTCTCGAGAAAAATAGCAAACGATGGGTGAACAAATTACTGGTGGGCAATTGATAGAACTCCAAATAATCATGACGATATCTAGGAAATGATCATTACATAGGCATCACGTCCAAGATTAGTAGACCGACTCCTGCCAGCATCTACTACTATTACTCCACACATCGACCGCTATCCAGCATGCATCTAGTGTATTAAGTTCATGGAAAAATGGAGTAATGCAATAAGAACGATGACATGATATAGACAAGATCTATCTATGTAGAGATAGACCCCATCGTTTTATCCTTAGTAGCAACGATACATACGTGTCGGTTCCCTTTCTGTCACTGGGATCAAGCACCATAAGATCGAACCCACTACAAAGCACATCTTCCCATTGCAAGATAAATAGATCAAGTTGGCCAAACAAAACCCAAATATCGGAGAATAAATACGAGGCTATAACTAATCATGCATAAAAGAGATCAAAGAAACTCAAATACTTTCATGGATATAAAAAGATAGATCTGATCATAAACTCAAAGTTCATCGATCCCAACAAACACACCGCAAAAAGAGTTACATCATATGGATCCCCAAGAGACCATTGTATTGAGAATTCAGAGAGAGAAAGACATCTAGCTACGAACTACGGACCCAAAGGTCTACAAAGAACTACTCACGCATCATCGGAGAGGCACCAATGGAGGAGGTGAACCCCATCAGAGATGGTATCTAGATTGGATATGGTGGTTCTGGACTCTACGGCGGCTGGATCAATATTTCGTCGACTCCCCTAGGGTTTTGGGAATATTGGGGTATTTATAGAGCAAAGAGGCGGTCCGGGGGGCACCCGAGGTGGGCACAACCCACCAGGGCGCGCATGGGCCTCCTGGCGCGCCCTGGTGGGTTGTGCTCTCCTCGGAGCACCCCCGGGCGCAGCCAAGGCCCATTAGGTGGCTTCTGGTCCAAAAAAATCTCCGTAAAGTTTCGTTGCGTTTGGACTCCGTTTGGTATTGATTTCCTGTGATGTAAAAAACATTCAGAAAACAACAACTGGCACTTGGCACTATGTCAATAGGTTAATACCAAAAAATGATATAAAATGATTGTAAAACATCCAAGATTGGTAATATAACAACATGGAACAATAAAAAATTATAGATACGTTGGAGACGTATCAAAGACCAATGTTTCGTTTTGAATCCTTTTGGCTGAGATTCCCACACTTTCATGGAACCGTTGAAAGAGATTGGGAACGGCGTGTTAATCACACCTGCCCCATCATCAAGCCAAAGAAGAAAATGCAGAGGATAGCACATGATCTAAAAATTTGGGCCAAGTCACTCTTTAGTGATGCAAAAGTTCAGTTTCACTTGGCATGTGAGGTGATTCTTTGGCTTGACGTTGCTCAAGAGAGAAGAGGGCTGACCCAAAATGAATTCCTGTTAAGAAAGCATCTCAAACTCAGGATACTTGGACTAACAATAGTGGAAAGAGCACGGAAAAGACAGGCCTCAAGGATCACCTAGCTCAAGGCAGGAGACGCACGCACGACATTTTTTCAAGCAAAGATCAACTCAAGAAGAAGGAAGAACTTTATTCTTTCACTGCAAATGGACACAATCACAGCCACAACCCATGAGGAGAAAGATTCAATTGCTCACAACTATTTTGCAAACCTATTGGGAAGAAAAGAGGCAAGACCGTGCTCCATCAACTGGGAGGAATTGGACATGCCAAGCCTGTAAAACAAGGGATTGGACAACCATTTCTCTGAACCTGAAATCTGGGCTGCTGTCATAGCATCCCCGACCAACAAAGTGCCAGGCCCCAAGGGCTTCTAGGGGACATTCTTTAGAGCATGCTGGAACATAATAAAGGGTGATGTTATGGCTGTTTTTTATCACTTCTATAGGTTAGCAGATGGAAAATTCGCAGAGATTAACACGGCCATGATCGAGCTCATACCAAAGAAGGACGGGGACACCAAAATGAGCGAGTTTAGACCTATAGTCCTCATCCACTCCATTGCTAAACTGATCACAAAGGTGCTTTCCATGAGATTGGTGGTTGTTATAGATAGGATAATCTCGCCTGCACAGACGGCTTTCCAGCGAAGAAAGTGTATCCTCGATAGCTATTTATATGTTCAGAATTCTGTCCGAGCTCTTCACATGAACAAAACTCCAACGCTCCTACTCAAATTAGACATAGCTAGAGCTTTTGATAGTATATCATGGGAGTACATCATGGAGTTACTACAGAGTCTAGGATTTTCGGCTAGGTGGAGAGATTGGATTGCCTTGCTACTCTCATCCTCCTCCTCGACTTGCATCATCAATGGTGATCCGGGAGACTGCATCATACACCTGCGAGGGCTACGGCAAGGAGATCCCCTCTCGCCGTTGTTGTTCATCCTTTGCATCGACCCATTGCACCACCTTCTCGAGGCGGCCACTAGGACGGGCGTTCTGAACCCGATCCCGGGCACGGCAGCGAGGATGCGCACAAGCCTGTACGCCGACGACGCCGTCATTTTCATAAACCCAATACAATAGGAAGTTCATAGACTCCGTGTCAACCTCTCCAAGTCCTCGACAGTCCCCATCAGATGTGACGACATAAACATAGGAGCGGTCCTTCAAAATTTTGGCGGCACCATGAAGGCTTTTCTGGTTAGATACCTAGGTCTCCCAGTTACGATCGGGCGTATTAGGCTAGTTCATCTTCAACCAATTCTGGATAGAATCAGAGCTCGACTTGCAGGTTGGAAGGGTAGGCTAATGCTGCTGGCAGTCCGGCGTGTCCTGGTTTGCTGAATGCTCCTGGCCATGCCAACTTTCACGCTCACAGCCCTGCATGTTCCAAAGAAGTTCTACAAAGATGTAGATAAATCAAGACGACGGTTCCTCTGGGCGGGGGACGAGGAGATATCAGGTGGAAATGCAAAGTAGGATGGAGCACGATGACCACGCCGGAACAATACGGCGGTCTAGGCATCCATGATCTGCCTCGATTCGTTAGAGCATTGCGACTGCGATGGCTACGACAATTGTGGAAACAACCAGACAGACCCTGGGTAGGCACGAGTACACCTTGCGACGCCTCTGACAGAGTGTTGTTTGCTGCATCCATTGTGGTGACCATCGGCGACAGAGCTACAGCTTCCTTCCGGTTCTGCTCACGGCTGGGGGGAGGAAAATCTGCCAGGCCTTTCCTCTGCTATTTGCTAGATCCATTAGGAAGAACAGAATGTTGAAAGATGCACTACATGAAGATAGATGGATCCTAGACTTGTCGCAAGGTGACCTGGATGCCATAGCTCAGCAAGAAGTGCAACTAGCGAGGGAGATCAGACAAGCTGCTATCATCTTGGAGCAGGGAACCCAAGATACAATCAAATGGACGCTTTGTAGCTCGGGCATGTACTCAATGCGATCGGCATACAATGCCCGGTTCATCAATAGCCAGCCCTGCAACTTCAAAGCTCTCATCTGGATAAATCTGTGCTCCGGGCAAAATCAAGATGTTTCTCTGGTTGCTGCATCTTGACAGGCTTTGGTGCAATGATCAACTACAATGGAGGGGCTGGGAGAATGGATACTTCTGCCCTATGTGTTTGCGCGGCCTGGAGACCTCTGTCCATCTGTTGTGGGAGTGCCCGATCGCCTTGCAGGTCTGGAGCATTCGGGCGACCTGGAATGGATGTGCATCCTTGAGCCAAAGGACTTGGAGCATGGGCACAACAACAACCGACAGAGTCCAGAGGATTGAGGCCGCAGCTGCCCCGGACACAGGAAGGGCGCGAAGACTATAGTGGCGCTCATCTCTTGGCATATCTGGCTGGAGCGCAACTCATGCATCTTCAGAGGAAAGCAGGCGAACGCGAGGCACATTATCGAAGCCTGTAGGCGCGACATGGAACAGTGGAGGATGGCACGTGCAAGGTGCATGGAGCAACCCTTCGGGGATGTGACGTGAGAATATCCCCCAACGTCCGCAGATTTTCATCTTCGGACGAGCTGTAATTTTTACTTTCCGTTCTCAGCACTTGATCACTTGATCACCCCCCCCCCCATTTGTCATTCTCTCTTCTGCTAAAATCAATGGAAAACCATCATTGATGTCTGCTTCAAAAAAAATACTCTAACTGAGTTTAAATGGAACTTGCGATAGCGTAGATCTAGGCCATCGACGGAGGGTTTCACCCGAGCGATGACAAACGTTGGATCAAGTGAACGTTTGCTGGAACTGAGCCAGGTAACTGAATATTGTTGCTGGAGCTTGACATTACCTCCCCTAAGAATCATCATGACCTCATGGCATTGAAGAAGAATTAGCACGCCGTTTCGTAGCTGTCTTCTTGAAAAATTCTAGAGAGGTGTACTTGATGTACTTGGGGTCCTCCCACATGGCATCATCAGGAGCCAAGTTTTTCCATTGTGCCAACCACTTTACAACTGCCACATTGCGCGCGTGGTACTCGTCTACTGGAAGAACTAGTGTCGGAGTTGTCTTCAAAGTTCCGTCAGGATTGACCTCTAGTAAAATTGGACTAGAAATTGCTTTGGGGGAAAGTGTTGTTTCAGATGACTTACATGAAAAGGGTGTATTTTGATGTGTTCTAGGAATTGTAACTTGTATGCCACTTTGCCTATCTATTGTATGATCATGAGAGGCTCACTCATTCTACATCTTCAATGCTCCTCCAAAGCCAATGTAGCAAGTCTATATCGGGTCATCTTCAAATAAACCACGTCCCCCACTTTAAAAACCCACTAGGATCTTTTCAATTGACATATCTCTTCATACGTTCTTGAGCTTGTATCAATTGTGTTTTAGTTTGCCCCAGGATGTAGCCGGTTTTATTTCCAATAAGTCTTCTAAATCATCTGGACCAGGAATTGACATCACTGATAAGAGGAGGAGGTGTTGGGGAACGAAGTATTTCAAAATTTTGCCTACGATCACGCAAGATCTATCTAGGATATGCATAGGGAGAGTGTTTCCACGTACCCTTGTAGACCGAAAGCGGAAGTGTTTAGTAACGCGGTTGATGTAGTCGAACGTCTTTGCGATCCAACCGATCCAAGTACCGAACGTACGACACCTCCACGATCTGCACACGTTCAGCTCGGTGACGTCCCTCGAACTCTTGATCCAGTTGAGGCCGAGGGAGAGTTTCGTCAGCATGACGGCATGGCAACGGTGATGATGAAGTTACCGGCGCAGGGCTTCGCCTAAGCACAATGACAATATGACCGAGGTGTGTAACTGTGGAGGGGGGCACCGCACACGGCTAAAAGATCAACTTGTGTGTTCTAGGGTGCCCCCTCCCCACGTATATAAAGGAGGGAGGAGGGGAGGGCCAGCCGGCCCCTAGGGCGCGCCCAAGAGGGGAGTCCTACTAGGACTCCTAGTCCTAGTAGGATTCCACCAAAAGGGAGAGAGGGGTAAGGAAGGAGAGGGAGAGGGAGTAGGAAAGGGGGCGTCCCCCCCTTCCCTTGTCCATTTTGGACTACTAAGGGGGGGCGCGGCCTGCCCTGGCTGCCCTCCTCTCTCTCCAATAAGGCCCATGGTGGCCCAGTAGTTCCCCGGGGGTTCCGATAAACCCCCGGCACTCCGATAGTCATCCGGTACCCCTCGGAACTCATCCGGTGTCCGAATAATATCGTCCAATATATTTAGATATATTAAAACCGTGCACTTTCCTAGCCCTCTCAAGCCACCGACGTTTCTAACCATTGGATCATTTGTGATGCTCATTTTTGGCCGTGAGATACTCTTAAATAGCTTTAAGTGGACCAGATGTCTCATGGGCTGCTGCTCTCGTAACAAAATCTGTGGTTTATGGTTAATCGGGCCTTTCTCGCTCATGAAGCCCATTTAACGTATTCGTTTCCCATCGACACCGGCCCACTTAGCACAAAGAATATCGCAAGGAAAAAAGAGCAGCCGATTTGGGAAGGGCAGCGTGCGGGTGATGCGAAGAGATAGCGACACGGCCCTTGTTCAGGGAGACATTGAATGGGAGACACTGAAGGGGTAGTGATGCGGCATCGTGGGAGATTGGAGTACGTCCGCCGGTATTCGAGCGAGGAGTAATGTTGGCGTTACTAAAATCCATTAATGCCAATGGAGGTGCGCTACTCGCCGGCCTGCTCCCCGCTTCCTTTATTTAGCACGCCCGGGGGCATACCTCCCACCTCCGCCGCCCTTGACCTCGACGGCGGCGCCCACCTCTACTCACCAGCATCCTACCGCGATGACGTCCAAGAGAGCTGACACACTTCTGATATAGCTCCATGCTGCCAGTGGCATTTGATTCAGTAGCACCATGGCGGGCTGCAGGGCGTCTCCGGTCACCACGAGCCCCAAAGCCACCAGATCAGACACCCCAAGGCATATATCCAGAGGGGAAGTAGATCAAAATGTATTCCAACTCTATTTCACACCCCACCCCCCGGGTCTTTGCCCTCCTTCTTCAGCCACCTTCTCTCATAGCAGTCCGCCTACGTCTACAGTTTGTTTGGGCAGCGAGGTGTTGTGTTTGTCAGGATACGTGTGATTCCTGTTTCTACATATATCTCTTGTTTTTCTTGTGTTACATTTGTTTGTATTTTTTTTACATTGGGCATGAAGGATTTCTGTGCTGCAGACTAAACAGAGGCCTTCATTTGTTCAGTTCTTATTGCTGAAGCTCCAAAGTTTGCTGGTTCAGCAAAGATTGGGAGGATAAGCACTGTACATGTTTCAGGTTTGCTTCAGGCATGAAACATTGAACTAAATATCATTATTTTAGATAAATTAAATATCATTTGGAATTAGCATAAAGTTCTTGCTGTAGGTGACAAGTTTGGTTTGGGCTGTGCAGATGTCCGGGACATGATTTTGTTCCTTGCATTAGCTTTATGCCACTTCTAATCCAGTCTGCTCACCGAAAGCATGGTCGTAATTTTTCAGGCAAAGTTCACAATGGGAAGAATCAGATGTTGAAAGATTTCGTATACCCATGCAAAAATTGTATTGTTATGATTATCTACAGAAGTCGAATTTGAGACCCATAAATCTTAGAAACCTCAGTCGTATTATCATTAGCACATATTATTTGAATAAATATGCTCAAACGATAAACAATTAATAGCTATTTCTTCACCAGGTGGCATACAGTATCCAGTCCACTGTGTTGAATTTAGTAAACAAGCATCACCACTATTGCCGTCACATTGTACATTTTCATATACTTGTATACATCAACCAAGCTAAATTCATATGGAACTCAGTAGATTAGTGCGGCGAGGAGTTGTGATGCTTAACAGAAGGTGGAGCGCAATGCAAGAATCACTCAAGTTCTCTTTCTTACAAGAAGGGTCATTCATCGAGATGGCCCCTTATATTTGGTGCAAGGAGTTGGAGCTGCTAAAACACTTGGAAAGGGAGACCAATGCTCCAAACATTCAGTTACGAATCTAAAGAGTTTTAGGAAGGGGGTGAACCAAATGTTAATCCAATAGTATATACATAATGAGCTTAATGGCTGTAATTATTGTGCCTCAAGTTATTTTCCTTATGATGCATTTACACAGGATGAACGTATCAATTGATACTAGCAAGAGGTCCTGTTTTGGAAAAAATCACTACACAATATCAAATGACGACTGCCCATTTGTCCTACTAGCCAAATAATGACGAGGTTATGTTCAAGCTGAAGAGTTCCTAAGTATAATTCTTAGAACGAGATCTAAAAAATTATAATGATTTGGACTAAGCCTTTAGGTTGAGTTGGCTCATGTACTAACTTTCATGTTGAGGTACAGTTCTATAAATTACCAATATATAATATATTGAAGCAACCTAACTTTGTAATCAGTTGCAAGTGGCCTCTCTTTCTGTTAGTAACATATGATAATTATGTTTCATCTTATATTCTGGTGGCAAAAAATGCCAGTCAGAGGTATGCATTTGTTTGTTAACAGAGAAGTAAATGTCAATTGAATATACATATTGAAATAGCACATCACATATAAAATGAAGTGAATAAATCATAACTTTGATTTTTGAATTATTCTTGGTTCTGCTTTCACTCTTACAGGGTTAAAGGAATTGTCCTAGCAATTTCTTCACAAGGCACACAAAACGCTTTCAACCATGTACCATGTATTGGTTATTTTCTTGTTCTTCTCTTCTTTGTACGAAATACATTATGTGAAACCTGTAAAAGCCATTATGCAAGATGCTTTATAGAATTGTTAGGCTGAATAGTTTTGTAAGGCAATAAAGTAGTGCCACTAATAAATTCTCTTTTCTTTCTATTATCGATGTCATTCTAGATTACCATGGAAAACTCATTTGATATACTTATTTATTCACATTTTCATGTATTTTGTAATAATTACTTGAAGGCAAATTTGTATTCGCACTTGCTATTTTTTAGATCTTTCAGTACTTGTCCCGATTTAAAACACTACACTTTGAAGACACCATGAGCCAAAAGAGGCCACGATATGCCACAAACACATGTATCGGCCGTCCTAATTCAAAGCACATACAATTGAAAGCCAAGCTCAAACCAAGTATATTTGATCTAATAAGAAAGAAAGAGAAAAATTCAACAAACTACTATCTTGGTAACGTATCAGATTCTTCTTCATTGCAATATTTTTTTTAAATGAAGCAGACAAGCACAAGCTACAACAAAGTACGATACTTCAAAGAATTCCCAACAAATATATACAAATTACTTTATATCCTTAATAACTAAGAGACAAAATAGACGGGCGCAGCAACGCGCGCCATCAGTGATCTATTCATTCTTTATGTCTCGACCATTTCGAGACTCCTCGTCATGTCCGTGATCTCACCTGAGACATTAAGCATGTGGACCCTACGGGTTTGAGAACTATGTAGACATGATAGAGACACCTCTCCGGTCAATAACCAATAGCATAACCTGGATGCTCATATTGGCTCCCACATATTCTACGAAGATGTTTATCAGTCAAACCGCATAACAACACACGTTGTTCCCTTTGTCATCGGTATGTTACTTGCCCGAGATTCGATCGTCGGTATTATCATACCTAGTTCAATCTCGTTACCGGCAAGTCTCTTTACTTGTTCCGTAATGCATCATCCCATAACTAACTCATTAGTCACATTGCTTGCAAGGCTTATAGTGATGCGCATTACCAAGAGGGCCCAGAGATACCTCTCCGAAACACAGAGTGACAAATCGTAATCTCGATCTATGCCAACTCAACAAACACCATCGGAGACACCTGTAGAGCATCTTTATAATCACCCAGTTATGTTGTGATGTTTGATAGCACACTAAGTGTTCCTCCGGTATCCGGGAGTTGCATAATCTCATAGTCATAGGAACGTGTATAAGTCATGAAGAAAGCAATAGCAATAAACTAAACGATCATAGTGCTAAGATAACGGATGGGTCTTGTCTCCATCACATCATTCTCTAATGATGTGATCCGTTCATCAAATGAAAACACATGTCTATGGCTAGGAAACTTAACCATCTATAATTAACGAGCTAGTCAAGTAGAGACATACTAGGGATACTCTGTTTGTCTATGTATTCACACATGTACTAACTTTCTGGTTAATACAATTCTAGCATGAATAATAAACATTTATCATGATATAAGGAAATATAAATAACAACTTTATTATTGCCTCTAGGGCATATTTCCTTCAGTCTCCCACTTGCACTAGAGTCAATAATCTAGATTACATAGTAATGATTCTAACACCCATGGAGTCTTGGTGTTGATCATGTTTTGCTCGTGAGAGAGGCTTAGTCAACGGGTCTGCAATATTCAGATCCGTATGTATTTTGCAAATCTCTATGTCTCCCTCCTTGACTTGATCACAGATGGAATTAAAGCATCTCTTGATGTGCTTGGTTTTCTTGTGAAATCTGGATAACTTTGCCAAGGCAATTGCACCAGTATTGTCACAAAAGATTTACATTGGACCTGATGCACTAGGTATGACACCTAGATCGAATATGAACTCCTTCATCCAGACTCCTTCATTTGCTGCTTCCGAAGCAGCTATGTACTCCGCTTCACATGTAGATCCCGCCATGACGCTCTGCTTGGAACTGCACCAACCGACAGGTCCACCATTCAATATAAATACGTATCTAGTTTGTGACTTAGAGTCATCCGGATCAGTGTCAAAGCTTGCATCGACGTAACCGTTTATGACGAGCTCTTTGTCACCTCCCTAAACAAGAAACATATCCTTAGTCCTTTTCAAGTATTTAAGGATGTTCTTGACCGCTGTCCAATGATCCACTCCTGGATTACTTTGGTACCTCCCTGCTAAACTAATAGCAAGGCACACATCAGGTCCGGTACACAGCATTGCATACATGATAGAACCTATGGCTGAAGCATAGGGAATGACTTCCATTTTCTCTGTATCTTCTGCAGTGGTCGGGCATTGAGTCTGACTCAACTTCACACCTTGTAACACAGGCAAGAACCCTTTCTTCGATTGATTCATTTTGAACTTATTCAAAACTTTATCAAGGTATGTGCTTTGTGAAAGTCCAATTAAGCGTCTTGATCTATCTCTATAGATCTTGATGCCCAATATATAAGCAGCTTCACCGAGGTCTTTCATTGAAAAATTCTTATTCAAGTACCCTTTTATGCTATCCAGAAATTCTATATTATTTCCAATCAACAATATGTCATCCACATATAATATTAGAAATGCTACAGAGCTCCCACTCACTTTCTTGTAAATACAGGCTTCTCCAAAAGTCTGTATAAAACCATATGCTTTGATCACACTATCAAAGCGTATATTCCAACTCCTAGAGGCTTGCACCAGTCCATAAATGGATCGCTAGAGCTTGCACACTTTGTTAGCACTTTTTGGATCTACAAATCCTTTTGGTTGCATCATATACAACTCTTCTTTAAGATATCCATTAAGGAATGCAGTTTTGACATCCATTTGCCAAATTTCATAATCATAAAATGCGGCAATTGCTAACATGATTCGGACAGACTTAAGCATCGCTATGGGTGAGAAAGTCTCATCGTAGTCAACTCCTTGAACTTGTCGAAAACCTTTCACAACAACTCGAGCTTTGCAGACAGTAACATTACCGTCAGCGTCAGTCTTCTTCTTGAAGATCCATTTATTCTCTATGGCTTGCCGATCATCGGGCAAGTCAACCAAAGTCCACACTTTGTTCTCATACATGGATCCCATCTCAAATTTCATGGCCTCAAGCCATTTCGCGGAATCTGGGCTCACCATCGCTTCTCATAGTTCATAGGTGTCACAGCCCTAGATTAATGCTTGTAATTAGTTGCATTAGCATTCATGTCATCATGTTTAACTTCAGATGAATCTGAAATGGGGATTGATCAAACCCTAGCACCAGATCAAATCAAATAGGTTCAACCTAAAATAATCTTCAATGAGCCCAAAATGCCTTAAGAAAAGTTCATGATTTCTAGTTAAGGTGGAAAGCTATGCCAAAAATGATGAATGTATTTCTAGGACATTTTTGGATTTTTGAATTAACTCATTACCTATTTGAATTGGAGCTAATAAATGCTATAAAATAAGTTATAGCTCCAATACTTCTGGATTTATTTTTAGGGCATCTAGAATAACTCGGAGAGAGGCCAGGAATATTTTCCGAATTTATGAAAGTGTTTTGGTCTTGAATCAAATCAAAACAGAGCAAATAAATAGAAAAAAACAGAAACAAAAGAGAGAGAGAGGGGGGGACTTACCTGGCTTACCTGCAGCCCACCTATGCGGCCCAACACTGTAGCCAGCCCAGCCCAACTCCTCCCCTGTTTTCAACCTCGTGCCAGTAGGCACGAGGGCATGTGCCCGCGCCACGCACGCACGTGCCCGGCCACCTCCAGCTTGCCTGCTCGCGCTGGTGGCCTCCCGCGACGCCACGCACCTCCCTGGTCTCCCTCTCACTCTTCCCCGTGCTTTCCCCCTCCTCTATTCTCTCTCTCACACACGGCCGAACGCCGCCGCCGCTCACACTGCGCGTAGCCACAGCCAACCCTGTGCCTCATCGTCGTGACCACGAGCTCCACCAATCCATGGAGAACCTCTCCACCAAAGGAAGCAATCCCGGATGGCCTCCATCGTCTCCACCGTCGCCTTCTCCACCACCGGCTGCCGAGGATCTTCTCCGTCGATTTGGCCACTCTGGCGCGTCCCCGAGCCCGCTAACCATCCCTGCAGCTCCGCGGTGAGCTGCTGACCCGATTCCCCCTTGCCCCGTCGTCCCTAGCATCCTGTAGCCGCCGTCCCCATGAGCTCCGAAGCTCGCCGCCGTCAGGCCTCATCGCCGTCGTGGCCAGAGCTAGCTATGACCGCAACCGAGCACTGCAACATGCTCAGAACACTCACTAGATGCGCTGCAGCATTGTTTACGCCGACGCCCGATCTCCGGCCGCTGCACAAGTCGTCGCCGCCGTCAACTTAGGCCATCCTAGCTGCTACCGCTGCCACCACTAGATGCGCGAGAGCTCCAGCAAGGCGCAACAACAAACCGCGCTCAAAACGGAGCCCCATAGCGATCTTCCGACATGCTCCACTGTCGGTTTGGTCATCGCCAGCCTAACTCCGGTGACCACCAACGTGGCGGTGATTAGCTTAGGCTAATTACCTCGTTGGTTTAACACTAGGCCACTGACAGGGGGCCCTAGTGCCTGTTAAGTAGTTTTGTTAGGATTAATTAATCACTGTTTAGCCGATGTTTCAATGACAGGTAGGAACCGCACATCAGCTTTGACCCGGACCCGGTATGTTGGCCTACTGACGCCATCCTGTCATCATGCTAACACAGTTAACCATTTTCCGGATTAAAAATAATCCAACAAATTTCAGAAAATAGTTAAAACTTCTAAAAAATCATAGAAATTAAACCGTAACTCCAAATGAAATAAATTATATAGGAAAAATTATCAGAAAAATCCAAAGAATATGTTTATGGCATCCTCATGCATGTTTGAACAACTTAAAGCCACTGTATATGACAATTTGAATAAATGGCATTTGAAATGTCTAATATGGAGTTTGAATTTGAACCTTTGGTTCAAACCAACTTCATTTAATCGGGTTGCTAGTTGCATTAGCTCAATCAACAACATATTGCCATGTCACATTCATGCATCATATTGTTGCATTGCATTGATTGTGTTCCCTCTTGTTTGCCGGTATCTGTCCCCTCTCAGTGGACGTAGTTCCGATGATGAGTTCGATGACACCGATGAAGAGCTATTGCCATCTTGTAACACCCTCGATGCGGCTATAGCTCCTACGTGTCGAGGCACGACTTAGAGACATAACCGCATTGAAAGCAATGTCGCAAGTTAGGCAACCTTCACAACATCCCATGTAATATAGATAATAAAAGGGGTGATACATAGTTGGCTTACACTCGCCACGTCAATCAAAGGTACATAATAAACATTACATCATCCGAACACTCATGGCCCGACTACGCCGCCAAAATAAAAGAACAACCCAACATGCGACACGGTCCCGATCGCCCCAACTGGGCACCACTACTGATCATCAGGGAAAGACACGTAGTATCGGCGTGAATCCTCGTCGAACTCCCACTTGAGCTCAAGCGCGTCATCTGGAACGGGGTCATCGGGTCCTGCATCTGGTTTGGAAGTAACCTGTGAGCCACAGGGACTCAGCAATCTCGCACCCTCGCGATCAAGACTATTTAAGCTTATAGGTAAGGCGGGGTAAATATGTGGAGCTGCAGCAAGCGACTAGCATATATGGTGGCTACCCTGTTCGCAAAATAGAGCGAGAAGAGGAGGCAAAGCGCGAACGCATAACTAGGGAACATCCTGCGCAAGCATTACTCCAACACCGTGTTCACTTCCCGGACTCCGCCGAGAAGAGACCATCACGGCAACTCACACAATTGATTCATTTTAATTAAGTTAAGGTTCAAGTTATCTACAACCGAACATTAACAAATTCCCATCTGCCCATAACCGCGGGCATGGCTTTTGAAAGTTCAAATCCCTGAAGGGGAGTCCCAACTTAGCCCATGACAAGCTCTCACGGTCAACGAAGGAATAGACCTTCTCCCGAGACATTCCGATCAGACTCAGTATCCTGGTTCTACAAGACACTTCGACAAGTTAAAACAAATCCAGCAACACCGCCCGAATGTGCCGACAAATCCCGATAGGAGCTGCACATATCTCGTTCACAGGGCACACTCAGATTGTCTTAGGTACGGGTAGGCCAGCCCAGAGTTGCCCCTGGTGGCCACCGGCAGCTGACAGGTGGACCAACACTTAGAGGAGCACTGGCCCGGGGGGGTTTAAAATAAGATGACCCTCGGGCTCCGGAAACCCAAGGGAAAAAGAGGCTAGGTGGCAAATGGTAAAACCAAGGTTGGGCATTGCTGGAAAAGCTTTAATCAAGGCGAACTATCAAGGGGTTCCCATTATAACCCAACCGCGTAAGGAACGCAAAATCCGGGAACATAACACCGATATGACGGAAACTAGGGCGGCAAGAGTGGAATAAAACACTAGGCGAGAGGCCGATCCTTCCACCCTTTACCAAGTATATAGATGCATTAAGATAACAAGGCAATATAATGATATCGCAACAAGTAAATAATGTTCCAACAAGGAACGGTCTCCAATCTTCACCTGCAACTAGCAACGCTATAAGAGGGGCTGAGCAAAGCGGTAAAATAGCCAATCAACGGTTTGCTAGGACATGGTGGGTTAGAGGTTTGACATGGCAATTTAGGAGGCATGATAAGCAAGTGGTAGGCATCGTAGCATAGGCATAGCAAAAGAGCGAGCATCTAGCAAAGCAAAGATAGTAGTGATTTCGAGGGTATGATCATCTTGCCTCCGAAGTTGTCAGAGTTGACTGGATCCTCGAAAGCAAACTCAATGGGCTCTTCGTTAGCGAACTCGTCTCCCGGCTCTACCCAAACAAGACAAACAAGCAACAAGGACACAATCAACCACGTGCAAGTCTCAAACAATATGATGCAAACATGGTATGCTATGCGGGATGCGATATGTGATGCATATGCAAGATTTGACAAGGAATAAATGAACCTGGCATCAACATGGAATTCCAAGTGTTCCACTGGAAAGTTGAGATGAAATCTCTTGAAAACGATATAAAGATGACCGGAATCGGAGTTACGGTTTGGAAATGGCAAGCAATTCAAATATGGCACCGGTCAGCGATATACAGCAAGTAGCCATCTAAATGCAACAAGATGAACATGCTACAGCACTCAAACATGAAAACAAAATACATGGAAGGGATCCATTCATGATGCTTAACGAAAGATGAACACTGAGCTACGGCCAATTCATCCATTAACAGGTTCAAACAAGCATGGCAAAAATGCATTTGACAAACAGATTTCAGACTTGAGTGAAATTAACACTTGTCTGGAATTTCAGATCAGATAGCACACTTTGGAGCATGAAAACTATATTCTACAAGACCTGAACATGGCAAAGTAAAGCATGGAATGGAGGTACTCAAAGATCTTAACAAAAGTCCCTTAGTGACCTTGAGCCAAAAGGGATCAGAAAATACATTTGCAAGCATGTGAACATGGCAAAAACACAATAAGTTCTCAGACTTAGTGAAAAACTGGAGCATGCAAAATTAGATATCAAGTAGGCATGTTTACGAGCTCGATGCACTCACTACAGAGAAAGTCATGAAAAACTAAGCACACACCCATCAATAATACACATAATACAAGCTATACATGGCAAGAACAATAACATAGCATGCATGGATCAACTACAACATCCTCGGCAAAATTGCCAACAAGTAGACAATCTGCCCAGATTCACGAAATAGCAAAAGTAGAGCTCGATTGACTCAAGCTAGGGTGCTCCATCTTTGCAAACAAAGACATGGATGGATGGAGCACTATAAGATTAACAAAACATCCTTACTGATCATCCTCAAAAGAGGCACGGATCACTAGGAAACAACATGAACATATGGCATATTGAGATAAACAATCCAAGGACTTAGTGGAAAAGCTAAGTCCCTGAAATCAGCATTAACAATTGCACCACTTTAGATGGAAAAACAAAAATACATTGGTTGCACCTCACACATCACAAAAATACATTGGTTGCACCTCTGGATAGATGGAAAAACATATAACAAAACACATGTAGAGCTCAGGGGCATATCATGCACACAATAATCATGGCAAAAATGACAAATATCTAATTGGAGCAGCAGATCTGACAATTATCTCAAATAGCATCTTCCAACAGAATTTCGGGCATCAAGATCTACTCAAATGAAAATGATGCAATGAGATGAAATGATGTGCTCTTTGAGACGAACATTTTGATATGCTATATGCCCAAAACGGAGCTACGGATGCAAAGTTACGACAAGACGAACATAGCAAAATATTTAGGGACTTAGGGAAAAAACAACCCCTATGGTTTCTAGATCTGGATCTGAGGTTGCGGGAACTGAGGGCCGCCGGGATGCACTGTAGATGCCGGAGCCGGCCGGGGTTGAGGACGGAGATGGGGGGCCGGCGAGGACGGAGAGGCCGGGGAGGCGGAGCCGGTGGGCGGCGGGGCGAGCTCCGGTGAGCTGAGGCGGCGGCGAGCTCGCACTGGTGCGGGGGCGCGTCGGCGGCGGCGACCGGCGGGCGGCGACGTGGCCGGCCTCGGGGAAGAGGATCCCTGGCGGTGGCGGGATGAGATGGGCCTCGGGGGCCCCTCCTGGGCCTCCTGGGCCGGCGGCGACGATGATGTGGGGCGGCGGCGCAGACCAACTGGCGGGCGACACGTGGCGGCAGCGGTGCGGGTCGGACAATGTCCGGCCCGGCGATTTTTGTCCGGCGGCGGCGGATGGAATGGATCTAGGGTTTCGGGGGGAAGGAGAAGAAGAATTTCGGGGGGGGGTCTTTATATAGGCATAGAAGGAGCTAGGAGAGTCCAAATGAGGTGCGGTTTTCGGCCACGCGATTGTGGTTGAATGCTCTAGATGATGGAGAGGGTTTTGGTGGGTTTTGGGCCAAATTGAAGAGGTGTTGGGCTGCAACACACAGGAGGCCTTTTCGGTCCCTTGGTTAACCGTTGGAGCATCAAACGAAGTCCAAATGGTACGAAACTTGACAGGCGGTCTACCGGTAGTAAACCAAGGCCACTTGGCAAGTCTCGGTCCAATCCGGAAAAGTTTAATCCCCACACACAAAAGAAAGTTAGAAATGACCACCGGAGGAGAACGGAGCGCCGGAATGCAAAATGGACAACGGGGAAAATGCTCGGATGCATGAGACGAACACGTATGCAAATGCAATGCACATGATGACATGATATGAGATGCATGACAATGATAACAACACACGAAGACAAAAACCAGAACCCGAGAAAATAAAATAACTTAACACCGGAAACGGCAAGAGTTGGATTACATATTAGGTAAATCATATCCGGGGTGTTACAACACTCCACCACTACGAAAGGATCTCGTCCCGAGATCTAGGACTGAAAGAACACCGGGTACTCAGAACGGAGGTGATCCTCGCGTTCCCAGGTAGCTTCACGGTCGGAATGGTGTGACCACTTAATTTTGAGGAATTTGATTGACTTGTTGCGAGTCTTGCGTTCAGTCTCTTCAAGAATAGCAACGGGGTGCTCACGATAAGAGAGATCTTCTTGGAGCTCAATGTCTTCGAAGTTGACGGTGCGGTCAGGAGTCTTGAAGCACTTTCGGAGCTGAGAGACATGGAACACGTCATGCACATTTGCAAAGTTTGAAGGAAGCTCGAGTTGATAGGCGAGATCACCTCTTTTGCTGACGATCTTGAAAGGTCCCATGTATCTGGGGGCAAGCTTCCCTTTGATACCGAAGCGGCGAGTACCTTTCATTGCAGAGACGCGGAGATAAACATGATCTCTGATCTCGAAAGCCAAATCATGGTGCTTACTATCATAGTAGCTCTTCTGGCGTGATTGGGCTGCTTTGAGGTTATCTCGAATGACTTTGCACATTTCCTCTACCTCTGTGATTAAGTCATTTCCGAGAAGCTGACATTCACCGGTTTCAGACCAGTTGAGAGGGGTACGGCACTTCCTGCCATACAGAATTTCAAATGGGGCCTTGCCCGAACTTGCTTGAAAACTGTTGTTGTAGGAGAATTCAGCATATGGAAGACAATCCTCCCACTTCATGCCGAAGGAGATCACACAAGCCCTGAGCATATCTTCAAGAATCTGGTTGACACGCTCGACTTGACCGCTAGTTTGAGGATGGAAAGCTGTGCTGAAGCGGATGTTGGTGCCCATGGCCTTCTGAAAAGAATCCCAAAACTTGGAGGTAAAGATGCTGCCACGGTCTGAAGAGATCACTTGTGGAATACCGTGCAGAGAGACAATTCGAGAGGTATAGAGTCCGCCAATTGAGCTGCAGTGATAGACTCTTTGATAGGCAGAAAGTGAGCCACTTTAGTGAGTTTGTCGATGACAACGAATATAGCATCATTGCCACGCTTGGACTTTGGAAACCCAGTCACGAAGTCCATCTCAATGTGGTCAAACTTCCATTCTGGAATGGCAAGAGGTTGGAGGAGACCAGCTGGCCTTTGGTGTTCTGCCTTCACTCTTCTGCAGACATCACATTCATTCACGAACTGAGCAATCTCGCGCTTCATTCGAGTCCACCAATAAGCCTGCTTGAGGTCCTGATACATCTTCGTGCTCCCAGGGTGGATGGAGAGGAGAGAATTGTGAGCCTCATTCATGATCACTTTACGAAGGTCACCTTTGGGCACAACAATACGATCCTCGAAGAAGAGAGTGTCCTTGTCATCAAGGCGGTAGCACTTGTACTTGGGTTGACTCTTGGCAATCCCAATCTTCACCTTTTTCACCATAGCATCAAGAAGCTGGGCTTGGCGAATCTGGTCTTCCAAGGTAGGAGAGACTTGAAGGTTGGCGAGGAAACCTTGAGGAACAACTTGGCAGATTAAGTTTGTGGAAAGCTTCACAAAGCTCGGGTTGATAAGGCTTGAGAATAAGACTGTTGCAATAAGCCTTCCTGCTCAATGCGTCAGCAATCACACTGGCCTTGCCTGGAGTATACTCGATACTCGGATTATACTCTTGAATCATTTCGACCCATCGAGTCTGCCTGAGGTTGAGATTAGGCTGAGTGAAGATGTACTTGAGACTCTTGTGGTCAGTGAAGATGTCCACTTTTCTTCCCAATAAGAGATGTCTCCAAGTCAAAAGAGCATGCACAACTGCCGCCAACTCGACGTCATGAGTGGGGTAGTTCTTCTCGTTGGGCTTCAACTGGCGAGAGGTATAAGCCACAACTTTCTTCTCTTGCATCAACACTGCGCCAAGACCTTGGAGAGAGGCATCGCAAAAGACCTCATACGATTTGGATTCATCAGGAGGAGTCAGAACTGGAGCAGTGACCAATTTCTCTTTCAAAGTGTTGAAAGCGATGTCACATTCCGGAGACCAAATGTACTTGACGTGCTTATGGAGAAGATTTGAGAGAGGCTTCGCGATCTTAGAAAAGTTTTCAACGAATCTTCGACAGTAGCTTGCGAGACCGAGGAAGCTACATAGTTGCTTCACGTTCTGAGGTGGTTCCCAATTCACAATTGCAGACACCTTCTCAGGATTCACCGCAATGCCCTTGGCAGAGATGATATGACCAAGATAAAGAACCTCATCGAGCCAAAATTCGCACTTGGAGAACTTGGCATAGAACTGGTGTTCCCTGAGCTTGTCCATTACCAAACGCAAGTGCTTGGCATGATCTTCCTTGTTCTTCGAAAAGACCAGAATGTCGTCGAGATAGACCAAAACGAAGTCATTGGTGTAGGCATTGAAGATGAAGTTCATCATGCGAGAGAAAGTCGGAGGAGCATTGACGAGGCCAAAAGACATGACAGTGTATTCATATGAACCATAGCTTGTCCTGAAAGCCGTCTTGGGAATATCTTGTTCACGGATTCAAATCTGGTGATAACCCATACGGAGATAAAGCTTGGAGAATACTTGGGCACCTTTGAGTTGTTCGAACAGCTCATTGATGTTGGGAAGTGGGTATTTGTTCTTGATAGTCTTCTTGTTCAATGGACGGTAATCAACACAAAGTCGTTCCGTTCCATCCTTCTTCTTCACAAAAAGAACACCACAACCCCACGGAGAAGAACTAGGTCGGATGAGACCCATTCTCTCTTGAATATCGAGTTGCTTCTTCAGTTCCTTCAACTCTTCAGGTCCGAGCTTGTAAGGACGCTTGCACACTAGTTCCGTGCCAGGCTCAAGATCAATGACGAATTCAACTGGCCGGTGTGGAGGCATTCCTGGAAGCTCTTCTGGAAAGACGTCTTGATATTCGCAAACGACTGGAATTTGCGAGATGGCATCCAGTTCACCCTTCTCATTGAGAGAAAACAGATGGATTGTATCATCACGAGCGGCAAAGACAATTACATCCTCAGACGAATGAGTCAATTGAATCTGTCTGGCAGCACAATCAAGCTGAGCCTTGTGCTTGGAAAGCCAATCCATTCCGAGAATAAGATCAATATCCGAATGACCAAGAACCGTAGGAGAAGATAGAAACTTGTAGTCACCCAAAGTGATAGTAACATCCGGAGCAATGGAGTTAGCATGCATGCGCCTACCGGGAGAGACAACTGCTAATGGACTAGGCAAAACTTGCAAAGCCAAACCATGCTTAGATGTAAACGGTCTCAAGATGAAACAATGCGATGCACCAGTGTCAAAAAGAACTTTAGCTGGAATATCGTTAACAGGAAGGTTACCCATGATGACATCTGACGAGTCCTCTGCCTGAGCTGCGTTCATCAAGTTGACCTTGGCGTTCTTGGGGTTATGCTTGACCACAGCTGTACTTGCCGATCTCACAAGAGGAGGAGGAGGGAGACAACTCTGATTGAAGCATTTGTTGGCATAGTGACCCTTCTGTTGGCACTTGTTGCACGTGACCTCTGAAAGCGGACGGTGATACGGAGCACTCGATCTTGGAGCTTGAGACGAAGTCTTGTTCTGAAAGCCAGGGTTGGGTGGGTGGGAAGATCCACTGCCACCTTTGCTCTTCTGAAACGGCTGACGGAACGGAGGAGGAGGAAGCCAATACTTCTGCTGCTTGGCCACTTGAGTAGAGGAGGAAGGAGTAGTGTCTCTCACTCGCTTCTTGGAAGCATCACACCTCAGTTGAGCAGCCTCCTGCTTCAATGCCATGTTGTAGAACTCATCGTACCTCAAGGGCTCAAAGAGAACAAGAGCTAGCTGGATTTTTTCTCTGAGACCGCCCCTGAACTGGTATATCATGCTCTTCTCATCAGGGACGTCCTGCTTAGCAAAGCGGGCGAGCTTCTGAAACAACTTGTTGTAGTCATAGACAGACAAAGAGCCTTGCTTCAGGTTGCGGAATTCCTCACGCTTGCTTTCAACCACACTCTGGGGAATATGGTGAGCTCTGAAATCTTGACGGAATTCATCCCAAGTAATCACACGGCCACCTCTGGAATCCTTGTACTGCTGGAACCACTCTGCAGCTTGGTCTTTGAGTTGGAAGGAAGCGAACTTGACAAAGTCCTCAGGCCTGACGTTACTGCACTCAAAATGCTTGTACAAGTCCACAAGCCAATCGTCAGCATCAGTTGCCTCAACAAAATTGCTGAAAGTCTTTGGCCCGTTGGCAAGGAACTGGTTGAGTGTAGCAAAGTGATTCTGATTGTTGCCTTGGTTTCCTTGGTTCGCTTGATTACGCTCTTGAAGTATCTGCATGATCAACTGCGTGTTTGCATTGGTTGCGGCCATCACAGCTTGCCATGCCTCCGGAGGAGGTGGAGGTGGTGGCGGATCAGGATTCGGAGTCGTGCATGTTGGAGGAGCCATCCTGAAGAGGTTGACATCCATTAGCACATTGATAGACAAAATGAAGCTGAATCCAACGGAATGAAAATTGCAACATCTAGTCTTCACATCCGAACAAAATGAACGAATGCATACCACTTGAAATGGTCACATATCCATAAATTGAGAAGCCACTTAGAATTTAGGTAGAGGAATAAATCAACAAGGTATGGATCAAGAACAAATACTCGGTAAGAAATCCCAATCTCAAACCAAATATCCGTGGAAGAAGAACTAGAGCTACAAGAATTCACACCTATGAAACTCCCGAACCTTTCCGGTTATGCAATCAGGTGTTGGGGATACAGGGGAAGCATAATATCTCACCCAAATCTAGCAAATCCTACATCCAGCTGTATCCATCCTTCAACACATAACCGAGAAAAACTTCGGAAACCATCTACCTCAACCTTTGAAAAGCATCCGTTATACAAGTTATGGCGATACTCCCGAAGTCCCGCCCCAGTACTGGGTGGCGTCGAGGTTATCTCACCAACGAACTGCATAAAAGAGATTTTCGATGTTGGCGTACTAAACTTAGGTATTCCAGAACTGCAACGATAAAATTGTGACGACAACACCTCGGAGCTCAACTCCCCGGGACACTGCCACAACCCCTAAAGACAGGAGGCACCAAGAACAATGTTCTTGTCACAAAACCATCGGAACGATTCCAAGATACCCGCGTGATCCTAAATTTTTTTTAGTGAAATTTGAGAAGAGAATAGTCAAAACTCTATGTCAGGATGCCTTACCAGAGCGATGAGGAGACTGGGGAGTAAAAAGAATTCCTAAACTCTCCGATATATAATTCCTAAATGACTCAAAACATTTTTCTAGACTCAACAACGGCTGCTAAAAACGATCAATCAGTGGGGGCTCCTAAGGTCGGGGAAGGCTCTGATTACCAACTTGTAACGCCCTCGATGCGGCTATAGCTCCTACGTGTCGAGGCACGACTTAGAGACATAACCGCATTGAAAGCAATGTCGCAAGTTAGGCAACCTTCACAACATCCCATGTAATATAGATAATAAAAGGGGTGATACGTAGTTGGCTTACACTCGCCACGTCAATCAAAGGTACATAATAAACATTACATCATCCAAACAATAATGGCCCGACTACGGCGCCAAAATAAAAGAACAACCCAACATGCGACACGGTCCTGATCGCCCCAACTGGGCACCACTACTGATCATCAGGGAAAGACACGTAGTATCGGCGTGAATCCTCGTCGAACTCCCACTTGAGCTCAAGCGCGTCATATGGAACGGGGTCATTTAGTCCTGCATCTGGTTTGGAAATAATCTGTGAGCCACAGGGACTCAGCAATCTCGCACCCTCGCGATCAAGACTATTTAAGCTTATAGGTAAGGCAAGGTAAATATGTGGAGTTGCAGCAAGCGACTAGCATATATGGTGGCTACCCTGTTCGCAAAATAGAGCGAGAAGAGGAGGCAAAGCGCGAACGCATAACTAGGGAACATCCTGCGCAAGCATTACTCCAACACCGTGTTCACTTCCCGGACTCCGCCGAGAAGAGACCATCACGGCAACTCACACAGTTGATTCATTTTAATTAAGTTAAGGTTCAAGTTATCTACAACCGGACATTAACAAATTCCCATCTACCCATAACCGCGGGCATGGCTTCCGAAAGTTCAAATCCCTGCAGGGGAGTCCCAACTTAGCCCATGACAAGCTCTCACGGTCAACGAAGGAATAGACCTTCTCCCGAGACATTCCGATCAGACTCGGTATCCCGGTTCTACAAGACACTTCGACAAGTTAAAACAAATCCAGCAACACCGCCCGAATGTGCCGACAAATCCCGATAGGAGCTGCACATTTCTCGTTCTCAGGGCACACTCAGATTGTCTTAGGTACGGGTAGGCCAGCCCAGAGTTACCCCTGGTGGCCACCGGCAGCTGACAGGTGGACCAACAATCAGAGGAGCACTAGCCCGGGGGGGTTTAAAATAAGATGACCCTCGGGCTCCGGAAACCCAAGGGAAAAAGAGGCTAGGTGGCAAATGGTAAAACCAAGGTTAGGCATTGCTGGTAAAGCTTTAATCAAGGCGAACTATCAAGGGGTTCCCATTATAACTCAACCGCGTAAGGAACACAAAATCCGGGAACATAACACCGATATGACGGAAACTAGGGCGACAAGAGTGGAACAAAACACTAGGCGAGAGGCCGAGCCTTCCACCCTTTACCAAGTATATAGATGCATTAAGATAACAAGGCAATATAATGATATCCCAACAAGCAAATAATGTTCCAACAAGGAACGGTCTCCAATCTTCACCTGCAACTAGCAACGCTATAAGAGGGGCTGAGCAAAGCGGTAACATAGCCAATCAACGGTTTTCTAGGACATGGTGGGTTAGAGGTTTGACATGGCAATTTGGGAGGCATGATAAGCAAGTGGTAGGCATCGTAGCATAGGCATAGCAAAAGAGCGAGCATCTAGCAAAGCAAAGATAGTAGTGATTTCGAGGGTATGATCATCTTGCCTGCGAAGTTGTCAGAGTTGACTGGATCCTCGAAAGCAAACTCAACGGGCTCCTCGTTAGCGAACTCGTCTCCCGGCTCTACCCAAACAAGACAAACAAGCAACAAGGACACAATCAACCACGTGCAAGTCTCAAACAATATGATGCAAACATGGTATGCTATGCGGGATGCGATATGTGATGCATATGCAAGATTTGACAAGAAATAAATGAACCTGGCATCAACATGGAATTCCAAGTGTGCCACTGGAAAGTTGAGATGAAATCGCTTGAAAACGATATAAAGATGACCGGAATCGGAGTTACGGTTTGGAAATGGCAAGCAATTCAAATATGGCACCGGTCAGCGATATACAGCAAGTAGCCATCTAAATGCAACAAGATGAACATGCTACAGCACTCAAACATGAAAACAAAATACATGGAAGGGATCCATTCATGATGCTTAACAAAAGATGAACACTGAGCTACGGCCAATTCATCCATTAACAGGTTCAAACAAGCATGGCAAAAATGCATTTGACAAACAGATTTCAGACTTAAGTGAAATTAACACTTGTCTGGAATTTCAGATCGGATAGCACACTTTGGAGCATGAAAACTATATTCTACAAGACCTGAACATGGCAAAGTAAAGCATGGAATGGAGGTACTCAAAGATCTTAACAAAAGTCCCTTAGTGACCTTGAGCCAAAAGGGATCAGAAAATACATTTGCAAGCATGTGAACATGGCAAAAACACAATAAGTTCTCAGACTTAGTGAAAAACTGGAGCATGCAAAATCAGATATCAAGTAGGCATGTTTACGAGCTCGATGCACTCACTACAGAGAAAGTCATGACAAACTAAGCACACACCCATCAATAATACACAAAATACAAGCTAGACATGGCAAGAACAATAACATAGCATGCATGGATCAACTACAACATCCTCGGCAAAATCGCCAACAAGTAGACAATCTGCCCAGATTCACGAAATAGCAAAAGTAGAGCTCGATTGACTCAAGCTAGGGTGCTCCATCTTTGCAAACAAAGACATGGATGGATGGAGCACTATAAGATTAACAAAACATCCTTACTGATCATCCTCAAAAGAGGCACGGATCACTAGGAAACAACATGAACATATGGCATATTGAGATAAACAATCCAAGGACTTAGTGGAAAAGCTAAGTCCCTGAAATCAGCATTAACAATTGCACCACTTTACAAGCTTGTGCTAGTCACCACACACGTCACAAAAATACATGGTTTGCACCTCTGGATAGATGGCAAAACATATAACAAAACACATGTAGAGCTCAGGGGCATATCATGCACACAATAATCATGGCAAAAATGACAAATATCTAATTGGAGCAGCAGATCTGACAATTATCTCAAATAGCATTCTTCCAACAGAATTTCGAGCATCAAGATGAACTCAAATGAAAATGATGCAATGAGATGAAATGATGTGCTCTCTGAGATGAACATTTTGATATGCTATATGCCCAAAACGGAGCTACGGATGCAAAGTTACGACAAGACGAACATAGCAAAATATTTAGGGACTTAGGGAAAAAAACAACCCCTATGGTTTCTAGATCTGGATCTGAGGTTGCGGGAACCGAGGACCGCCGGGATGCACTATAGATGCCGGAGCCGGCCGGGGTTGAGGACGGAGATGGGGGGCCGGCAAGGACGGAGAGGCCGGGGAGGCGGAGCCGGTGGGCGGCGGGGCGAGCTCCGGTGAGCTGAGGCGGCGGCGAGCTCGCACCGGCGCGGGGGCGCGTCGGCGGTGGTGACCGGCGGGCGGCAACGTGGCCGGCCTCGGGGAAGAGGATCCCGGGCGGCGGCGGGATGAGATGGGCCTCGGGGGCCCCTCCTGGGCCTCCCGGGCCGGCGGCGGCGCGGACCAACTGGCGGGCGAGATGTGGCGGCGGCGGCGCGGGTCGGACAATGTCCGGCCCGGCGATTTTTGTCCGGCGGCGGCGGATGGAATGGATCTAGGGTTTCGGGGGGAAGGAGAAGAAGAATTTCGGGGGGGGGTCTTTATATAGGCATAGAAGGAGCTAGGAGAGTCCAAATGAGGTGCGGTTTTCGGCCACGCGATCGTGATCGAACGCTCTAGATGATGGAGAGGGTTTTGGTGGGTTTTGGGCCAAATTGAAGAGGTGTTGGGCTGGAACACACACGAGGCCTTTTCGGTCCCTCGGTTAACCGTTGGAGCATCAAACGAAGTCCAAATGGTACAAAACTTGACAGGCGGTCTACCGGTAGTAAACCAAGGCCGCTTGGCAAGTCTCGGTCCAATCCGGAAAAGTTTAATCCCCACACACGAAAGAAAGGTAGAAATGACCACCGGAGGAGAACGAAGCGCCGGAATGCAAAACGGACAACGGGGAAAATGCTCGGATGCATGAGACGAACACGTATGCAAATGCAATGCACATGATGACATGATATGAGATGCATGACAACGATAACAACACACGGAGACAAAAACCAGAACCCGAGAAAATAAAATAACTTAACGCCGGAAACGGCAAGAGTTGGATTACATATTAGGTAAATCATATCTGGGGTGTTACACATCTTCAGAAGTGTCAGGCAAGCAAAACCCCCTTGTTCATTTTGATACAATCCCACTCTCTCGCTCCTGCTCTCTTTTACTGCATTAGGACAACAACGATTCAACTGTTACATGCTGTGGTAGTTGAACCCCTTTCCTCTGCATGACCTGTCATTGCCACAGTAAATAGATGAAACCCACTAGCATGAGTAGGAGTTGTTTGAACCCTGATGTGCCTACTCATTCATGCTTGTTGTCATGCCTGCTACTGCTTAGAGTTGAGTCAGGTCTGATTCATCGGGGATGAATTGGAATGTGGTGAACATGTCTTACTGTTGAGAGCTAAGTGTGTGAACATGATTTGGTAAAGGTAGCGGTGAGAGGCCATGTAGGAGTACATGGTGGGTTGTCTCATTGAAACTGTCCTCAGGAACTGAGTTCTGTGTCTGTGATCCAAGACGGTTACTACCACACATTGGGTTCCGGTAACTCGACCCCTCTCAGCTTATTAATCGCCTCGATCTCTATCCAGGAGTTGCAACTAGTTTCTGGTGTTTGTAGGTTGTGTTAGTAGTCTACTAAGTGGCACCCGGTACAGGTGGGCTTGGGACAGACTGGCACCGTGGCACCGTGTACCAAGCGTAGATCCATCTGACGAGGTGGGCTTGGGAACCCTACACACATTGTTTGGGGCCATGAGCGACACCCCGGCCGGATCTCCTTACGGATGGAACCCGAATAGGCGATAAACCTGGACTAGAGACTTGCATGGTTAGTCAGGTCGTGGCCGACACCCTCGCCGGGATTCCGCTTGAAGGTTGCCGAGATACATGACGTGTACATGGCGGTAAGTGGTGAGAGCGTGTGTGAATAAGTACACCCCTGCAGGGTTAACATGATCTATTCGAATAGTCGCGTCCGCGGTAAAGGACTACTGGGTTGCTTATATAGTTCATAGACAAGTGAAAGTGAATACTCTAAAATGCGCAAGATAAGCGTGAGTGCTATGGGTGGCGTTCTCGCAGGGAGACGGGAGCGGATCCATAGTGGTGTATTGATTGGTGAATATGTGGACTCATGTGCGCCACCTCAAAAGAGTTACCGGTAGTCGTAGTACAGGATAGCCACTGAGTCAAAGCTGGCTTGCTGCAGTTAAACTCCACCACCCCCTTTGTTGATACTGATGCATATGTAGCTAGTTCTGATGTAAGTCTTGCTGGGTACATTTGTACTCACGTTTTCTTAATTTATGTTTTTGCAGAGAGACTTCAGTCTCACTAGTAGTTCCACGTGGACTCCGACGTTTAGCTTGTTACCTCAGCTACGATCTTGTACCTTTGGGAGGGCATTGTAGATAGTCAGGCTCTAAAGCCTTCTTCCTTTTCAGATGTCTGTACCCAGACATGTGTATGCTTCCGTTGCTTGTATGCTCTGTATGTTGGGTCATGTGACCCATGATTGTAATTCTTACTATGTATGACTCTTCGGAGCCTTCTGAATACATACTTGGAGTCGTGGAGTTTTGTTGTGATGCCATGTTGTATTTGCACATATCAAGCATATTGTGTGTATGATTTTGAAATGCTTGGTATGTGTGGGATCCGACAACCTAGTTGTTTATTCTTGGTAGCCGCTCTTATGGGGAAATGTCTCCTAGTGTTTCCACTGAGCCATGGTATCTTGCTACTGCTCTGGAACACTTAGGCTGGCCGGCATGTGTCCTTCTTCGTTCATGTGTCTGTCCCTTCGGGGAAATATCACGCATTGTTCCTTTAAGTCCTTGTGGCTTGCTACGACTTGGGTTCATACGTTGATGACCGACACGTTCGTTGCTGGGTCATGTATGTCTGTCCCTATAAGTTAGTGCCACTTTGGATTCAAGACTAGTCATGTCGGCTCGAGTTCTCTGTCATATGGATGCTAGAGACACTATCATATACGTGAGCCAAAAGGCGCAAACGGTCCCGGGCCAGGTAAGGTGGCACCCCTGGGAATATCGTGCGTGAGGCCGCAAAGTGATATGATGTCTTACATGCTAGATCAGTGTGACTTAGGATCGGGGTCCTGACAGTAGGTTCGTCATGGTCAAGTAACATAACTTCTAGAAAAGGACTTCCGTACCACTCTGGTGCGGATCTTACTCTGGTTGACCTACGAGGTTCAGTAGTAACTTGATCTGAAGTTTCATGATCATCATCATTAGCTTCCTCACTAATTGGTGTAGGAATCACATGAACTAATTTCTGTGATGGACTACTTTCCAATTCGGGCGAAGGTACAATTACCTCATCAAGTTCTACTTTCCTCCCACTCACTTCTTTCGAGAGAAACTCCTTCTCTAGAAAGGATCCATTCTTAGCAACGAATATCTTGCCTTCGGATTTGTGATAGAAGTTGTACCCAACAGTTTCCTTTGGGTATCCTATGAAGACACATTTCTCCAATTTGGGTTCAGGCTTATCAGGTTGAAGCTTTTTCACATAAGCATCGCAGCCCCAAACTTTAAGAAACGACAACTTGGGTTTCTTGCCAAACCACAGTTCATATGGTGTCGTCTCAAGGGATTCCGATGGTGCCCTATTTAACGTGAATGCAGCCGTCTCTAAAGCATAATCCCAAAACGATAGCAGTAAATTATTAAGAGAGATCATAGATCGCACCATATCTAATAAAGTGCGGTTACGACGTACAGACACACCATTACGCTGTGGTGTTCCAGGTGGCGTGAGTTGTGAAACTATTCCACATTGTTTCAAATGAAGACCAAACTCATAACTCAAATATTCACCTCCATGATCAGATCGTAGAAACTTTATTTTCTTGTTACGATGATTTTCCACTTCACTCTGATATTCTTTGAACTTCTCAAATGTCTCGGACTTATGTTTCATTAAGTAGATATACCCATATCTTCTCAAATCATCTGTGAAGGTCAGAAAATAACAATACGCGCCGCGAGCATCAACACTCATCAGACCACATACATCAATATGTATTATTTCCAATAAGTATGTTGCTCGCCCCATTGTTCCGGAGAACGGAGTCTTAGTCATCTTGCCCGTGAGACATGGTTCGCAAGCATCAAGTGATTCATAATCAAGTGATTCCAAAAGCCCATTAGCATGGAGTTTCTTCATGCACTTTACACTAATATGACCTAAACGGCAGTGCCACAAATAAGTTGCACTATCATTATTAAACTTATATCTTTTGGCTTCAATACTATGAATATGTGTATCACTACTATCGAGATTCAATAAAAATATACCATTCATCAAGGGTGCATGACCATAAAAGATATTACTCATATAAATAGAACAACCATTATTCTCTGATTTAAATGAATAACTGTCTCGCATCAAACAAGATCTAGATATAATGTTCACGCTTAACGCTGGCACCAAATAACAATTATTCGGGTCTAAAACTAATCCGAAGGTAGATGTAGAGGTAGTGTGCCGACCGCGATCACATTGACTTTGGAACCATTTCCCACGCGCATCGTAACCTCGTCCTTAGCCAATCTTCGCTTAATCCGTAGCCCCTGTTTCGAGTTGCAAATATGAGCAACAGAACTAGTATCAAATACCTAGGCGCTACTACGAGCATTAGTAAGGTACACATCAATAACATGTATATCAAATATACCTTTAATTTTGCCATCCTTCTTATCCGCCAAATACTTGGGGCAGTTCCGGTTCCAGTGACCAGTCCCTTTGCAGTAGAAGCACTCAGTCTCAGGCTTAGGTCCAGACTTGGGCTTCTTCACTTGAGCAGCAACTTGCTTGCCATTCTTCTTGAAGTTCCCCTTCTTCCCATTGCCCTTCTTCTTAAAACTAGTGGTCTTGTTAACCATCAACACTTGATGCTCCTTCTTGATTTCTACCTCCGCGGCCTTTAGCATCGCGAAGAGCTCGGGAATTGTCTTATCCATGCCTTGCATATTATAGTTCATCATGAAGCTTTTGTAGCTTGGTGGCAGTGATTGAAGAACTCTGTCAATGACACTATCAACAGGAAGATTAACTCCCAGTTGAGTCAAGTGATTGTGGTACCCAGACATTCTGAGTATATGTTCACTGACAGAACTATTCTCCTCCATTTTGCAGATGTAGAACTTAATGGAGACTTCATATCTCTCAGTTCGGGCATTTGCTTGAAATATTAACTTCAACTCTTGGAACATCTCATATGCTCCATGATGTTCAAAACGATGTTGGAGTCCCGGTTCTAGGCCGTAAAGCATGGCACACTGAACTATCGAGTAGTCATCAGCTTTGCTCTGCCAGACGTTCATAACGTCCGGAGTTGTTCCTGCAGCGGGTTTGGCACCCAGTGGTGCTTCCAGGACGTAATTCTTCTATGTAACAATGAGGATAATCCTCAAGTTATGGACCCAGTCCGTGTGGTTTCCAACATCATCTTTCAACTTAGCTTTCTCTAGGAACGCATTAAAATTCAAAGGAACAGTAGCACAGGCCATTTATCTACAACAACATAGACATGCAAAATACTATCAGGTACTAAGTTCATGATAAATTGAAGTTCAGTTAATCATATTACTTAAGAACTCCCACTTAGATAGACATCTCTCTAATCTTCTAAGTGATCACGTGATCCAAATCAACTAAACCATGTCCGATCATCACGTGAGATGGATTAGTTTTCAATGGTGAACATCCCTATGTTGATCATATCTACTATATGATTCATGCTCAACCTTTTGGCCTCGGTGTTTCGAGGCCATATCTGCATATGCTAGGCTCGTCAAGTTTAACCCGGGTATTCTGCGTGTGCAAAACTGGCTTGCACCCGTTATATGTGAATATAGAGCTTATCACACCCGATCATCATGTGGTATCTCAGCACGACGAACTGTAGCAACGGTGCATACTCAGGGAGAACACTTATACCTTAAAATTTAGTGAGAGATCATCTTATAATGCTACCGTCGTACTAAGCAAAATAAGATGCATAAAGGATAAACATCACATGCAATCAATATAAGTGATATGATATGGCCATCATCATCTTGTGCCTTTGATCTCCATCTCCAAAGCACCGTCATGATCACCATCATCACTGGCTTGACACCTTGATCTCCATCGTAGCATCATTGTCGTCTCGCCAGCTATTGCTTCTATGACTATCGCTGCCGCTTAGTGATAAAGTAAAGCAATTACATGGCGATTGCATTTCATACAATAAAGCGACAACCATATGGCTCCTGCTAGTTGCCGATAACTATTACAAAACATGATCATCTCATACAACAATTTATATATCATCGCGTCTTGACCATATCACATCACAACAAGCCCTGCAAAAACAAGTTAGATGTCCTCTACTTTGTTGTTGCAAGTTTTATGTGGCTGCTACGGGCTTCTAGCAAGAACCGTTCTTACCTACGCATCAAAACCACAACGATTTTTCGTCACGTGTGCTGTTTTAACCTTCAACAAGGACCGGGCGTAGTCAAATTTGATTCAACTAAAGCTGGAGAAACAGACACCCGCTAGCCACCTGTGTGTGAAGCACGTTGGTAGAACCAGTCTCATGAACGCGGTCATGTAATGTCGGTCCAGGCCGCTTCATCCAACAATACCGCCAAATCAAAGTTCAAGGGCTACTGAGGGAGTTCTGGAATAAGGGGTCCTCGGGCGTCTGGCCTGTTGGACATGGGCCGGACTGATGGGCCTACGAAGATACAAGACCGAAGATTCTCACTCGTGTCCGGATGGGACTCTCCTTAGCGTGGATGGCAAGCTTGGTTTGTGTATATGAAGATTCCTTTCTCTGTAACCGACCTTGTATAACCCTAGTCTCCTCCGGTGTCTATATAAACTGGAGGGTTTAGTCCATAGGGATAATCATAATCACATAGGCTAAACTTTTTGGGTTTTAGCCATTACGATCTCGAGGTAGATCAACTCTTGTAATACTCATATTCATCAAGATCAATCAAGCAGGAAGTAGGTATTACCTCCATAGAGAGGGCCTGAACCTGGGTATCGTGTCCCCTGTCTCCTGTTACCATCAACCTTAGACGCACAGTTCGGGACCCCCTACCCGAGATCCGCCGATTTTGACACCGACATTGGTGCTTTCATTGAGAGTTCCATTGTGCCGTCATCAGAAGGTTCGATGGCCCCATCCATCATCTACAACAATGCTGCCAGGGGGTGTCTTTCTCCCTAGCCAGATCTTCGTATTCGGCGGCTTCACAGTGCGGGCCAACTCGCTTGGCCATCTAGAGCAGATCGACAGCTATGCCCCTGGCCATCAGGTCAGGTTTGGAAGCTTGAACTACATCGCTGATACCCACGTAGACTTGATCTTTGATGGATTTGAGCCCATAGCAGCCACTCCCTGCCACCACGATGAACATGACCTAAATCTGCCGGACCATGCATAGGAGATTGCGCCTGTAAGTGCTCCGGCCCTATATTCAAAGCAACTTGCGCCATCCAAAGACAGGAAGCTTAACCCCTCCATGGAAGCCGCCGACTCAGCGGCGTTGGAACCGCACACAGACCCGACTTCGAGCGAGGTCTGCGTCACCGGACCCCCGGACTCATCTCCGGTCACTGGTTCCGAACTTCGTGCATCCGCGTCTGATGACCCTTACCTGGCGCCGGTCGTCGAATTCAGTTCCGCGGACATCTTCCGGCACTCACCTTTAGGCAATGTGCTAAACTCATTAAAAAACCTCTCTTTAGCAGGGGACTCACAGTCGAATTATATCTGGTTTGAACTGGGGGCTAACGACGGGGAATTTCGTGCCCCACCCACCTCCCACTTAATAGCCACTGTCGAAGATCTAACCGATATGCTCGACTATGACTCCGGAGACATTGGTATGGACGACGATGCCGAAAAGGAGCAGGCCCAAAACCCGCCATTTACCGGGCGCTGGACGACCACCTCCTCCTACGACGTGTACATGGTAGACACACCCAAACAAATCAATGGCGATGACAAAGAAGACCCAGTGGAAGATAAACCTCCTGAGACACAGCCAAAGCGCCGATGACAGCGGCGCCATTCTAAGTCACGCCGTGAGAAAGACAGCAATACCGGCATATGAGAAAATAATACTCTAGACGATGTCGAAGACAATGAAGACCCCGTTGAGCCAACTTCCGGACAGGACCAATGAGAAGATGGGCGCGTCAGCCCTGACGAACAGGCCATGCACGAAGACTCGGAGGACAGTAATTATCTTCCACTCTTTGAGGATGAGGTGAGCCTCGGCAACGAGGCTTTTATCGTGCCTGAGGAACCTCTCGAGTAGGAGCGCTTTAAGCGCTGGCTAATAGCCACTGCGAGGAGCCTGAAAAAGAAGTAGCAATAGCTTCAAGCCGATCAGGATTTGCTCAATGATAAATGGACTAACATCCTGGCAGCCGAGGAATACGGCCGCGAGCGATCACCCAAAAGTTACCCGAAGCGCAAATTACTACCTCAATTCGACACGAGGCGTTGGAGCCCGTGCCATCAGCACACAATGCGGCTGACCGGCCACCACGTGGTCGGGACAAAGCGGCAACCCAAGCTGAACACCAGCCCATACTACCTCACTGTAAAAGCAAGGATAAAACAGCTCGGGCATATACATATGACCTTCGGCAAAACCTAGATAGAAGAGCAGGACATACCAGATCGATCTACGGATCGCGGGGGTGTGCCCCGACAAGCGACGATGGCTATCTATTCGGACGTGACAAGCTTAATCACACGCAGGCCGAATGCCGCAGACGAACTCCATCTGAGCAATGTCGCGATGTGGCCCGATATAGAGGCGCCGCACACCCTCTTTGCTTCATTGATGAAGTAATGGTGCATGAATTCCCAAAGGGGTTTAAACCCATGAATATCGAATCATACGATGGAACAACAGATCCCGCGGTATGGATTGAAGATTTTCTTCTCCATATCCACATGGTCCGCGGTGATGATCTCCACGCCATCAAATACCTCCCATTAAAACTAAAGGGACCAGCACGACACTGGCTCAACAACCTTCCAGAGAACTCCGTTGGCAACTGGGAAGACCTGGAAGACGCCTTCCGCGATAACTTCCAAGGTACATATGTCCGGCCACCAGATGCCGATGATTTAAGTCACGTCATCCAGCAGCCAGGAAGCTCTGGACTATATTCCTAATTAAAAAGAACCAAATTGTCGATTGTACGGACGCTGAAGCCCTCGCGGCCTTCAAACACAGCGTCCGGGATGAGTGGCTCGCCCGCCACCTCAGTCAAGAAAAACCAAAGTCCATGGCAGCCCTTACTGCTCTGATGACCCACTTTTGCGCGGGAGAAGACAGTTGGCTCGCTCGTAGAAGCAACAGCACCAGCGATCCAAGCACTTCCGAAGTACGAGACGACAACGGCAAGCCACGGCGCAATAAACCCAAACGTCGCAATCATAGCAAAAGAACGCAAGACATGGCGGTCAACCCCGGATTCAGCGGCTCCAAACCCGGTCAACGGAAAATGCCATTCAAGGCACATAAAGACGGATCATCCAATCTAGACAGAATACTGGATCGGCCCTGTCAGATTCATGGCACCCCCGATAAACCAGCTACTCACACCAACAGAAGCTGTTGGGTCTTCAAACAAGCCGGCAAGCTTAATACCAAACATACGGGGAAGGGGCTGCCCAGTGACAGCGATGACGAAGAGACTCGCTAGCCGAATACCGGGGGTCAGAAACAATTTCCCCCCGAAATAAAAACCGTAAATATGGTATACGTGACGCACACCCCTACAGGGGAGCATAGGCATGCACTATGGGACGCATACGCCATAGAGCCGTTGATCACCCACAAGTGTAGGGGATCTATCATAGCATGAAACATATGGATCCAAATCAGCACCTTACGAAGCAACGCATAAACTAGGGTTTAAGCTTCTGTCACTCTAGCAACCCATCATCTACTTATTACTTCCCAATGCCTCCCTCTAGGCCCAAACAATGGTGAAGTGTCATGTAGTCGATGTTCACATGAAACCACTAGAGGGATGACAACATACATCTCATCAAAATATCGAACGAATACCAAATTCACATGACTACTTATAGCAAGACTTCTCCCATGTCCTCAGGAACAAATGTAACTACTCGGAAAGCATATTCATGTTCATAATCAAAGGGGTATTAATATGCATAATGGATCTGAACATATGATCTTCCACCAAGTAAACCAACTAGCATCAACTACAAGGAGTAATCAACATTACTAGCAACCCACAGGTACCAATCTGAGGTTTGGATACAAAGATTGGATACAAGAGATGAACTGGGGTTTGAGATGAGATGGTTCTAGTGAAGATGTTGATGGAGATTGACCCCCTCCCGATGAGAGGATCGTTGGTGATGACGATGGTGATGATTTCCCCCTCCCGGAGGGAAGTTTCCCCGGCAGAACAGCTCTGCCGGAGCCCTAGATTGGTTCCGCCAATGTTCCGCCTCGTGGCGGCGGAGTTTCTTCCCGAAAGCTTGCTTATAATTTTTTTCCTTGACAAAAGACTCCATATAGCCAAAGATGGGCATCAAAGGGCCACCAGGGGCCCACGATGCAGGGGGCGCGCCCAGGGGGTAGGGCGCCCCCCCACCACCGTCTTGGACGGTGGGTGGCCCCCCTCTGGTACTTCTTTCGCCTAATATTTTTTATATATTCTGAAAATAATTCCTGTGGAGTTTCAGGACTTTTGGAGATGTGCAGAGTAGGTCTCTAATATTTGCTCCTTTTCCAGCCTAGAATTCCAGCTGCCGGCATTCCCCCTCTTCATGTAAACCTTGTAAAATAAGAGAGAATAGGCATAAGTATTGTGACATAACATGTAATAACATCCCATAATGCAATAAATATCGATATAAAAGCATGATGCAAAATGGACGTATCAACTCCCCCAAGCTTAGACCTCGCTTGTCGTCAAGCGAAAGCCGAAATCGAAAAATATGTCCACGCGTTTAGAGATAGAGGTGTCGATAAAAATAAACTACAGACATGAGGGCATCATGATCATTCTTAGAATAGAAACATACATATATATTGTCATATGATCTCTTATGCTAAAGTAATAATTCAATCACAATTTCAAGTATTAATCAGAAACTTCATTGAGAACAAAAAACTCTAATCTCAGTCATTGAGGCAATTGCAATTTATCATAACATCAGAAAGAGTCAATAAGAGCTTTTAAGCAAGTCCACATACTCAATCATCATTTAGTCTTTCACAATTGCTAACACTCACACGATATTTATGGTTATGAAGTTTTAATCGGACACAGAGAAAGATAGGGGCTTATAGTTTTACCTCCCAACCTTTTACCTCAAGGGTAATGTCAACAATAATAGTTCCACATCCAATTAGCTATATATATATATATATTAGGATCTTTCCAACACATTGTGCTTGCCAAAGGATAAAATATAAAAAAGGAAAGGTGAAGATCACCGTGACTCTTGCATGAAGTATAAGACAAGCATAAAAGATAGGCCCTTCGCAGAGGGAGGCAGAGGTTGTCATGTGCTTTTATGGTTGGATGCACAAAATCTTAATGCAAAAGAACATCACTTTATATTGCCACTTGTGATATGGACCTTTATTATACAGTCTGTCGCTTTTATTTCTTCCACATCACAAGATCGTATAAAGCTTATTTTCTCCGCACTAATAAATCATACATATTTAGAGAGCAATTTTTTATTGCTTGCAATGATGACTACTTACTTGAAGGATCTTACTCAATCCATAGGTAGATATAGCGGACTCTCATGGCAAAACTGGGTTTAGGGATATTTGGGAGCACAAGTAGTATCTCTACTTGGTGCAAAGAATTTGGCTAGCATGAGAGGGAAAGGCAAGCTCAACATGTTGGATGATCCATGACAATATAATTTATCTCAGATACAAGAAAACATAACCCATTACGTTGTCTTCCTTGTCCAAAGTCAACTCTTTAGCATGTCATATTTTAATGAGCGCGTACAATCATAAAAGATGTCCAAGATAGTATATTTATATGTGAAAACCTCTCTTTCTTTATTACTTCCTATTAATTGCAACGATGACCAAAACTATGTTTGTCAACTCTCAACAATTTTTATTCATAATATTATTTATATGTGAAGTCAGTACTCTCCATAAGATGCATATGATCTCTTTATTTCTTTTCTTTTATTTTATTCCCTCAAGGTCATAGCAAAATAATCAAGCCCTTGACTCAACACTAATCTTTACTATATATAGCTCATGGACTCAATTACATAGATGGATCATAAAGCAAAACTCACAACTAGATCATACTAAAACTTTATTCTACTAGATCAAGATATTACCAAAAGGATCGAACTAAGAAAAATGGTAAAGATAAAAGTGTGATGGTGATATGATACCGGGGCACTCCCCCAAGCTTGGCAGTTGCCAAGGGGAGTGCCCATACCCATGTATTTATGTCTCCTTCGGGGGTGGTGATGTGATATTCTTGGCAATGATGCCCCTCAGGATACGATTCTCTTCCTCGAGCTTATCGACTTGCTACTTGAGGTCCATTATTTCCTTTCGGAGCTTGCCTGTGACGGCTAAAGCTCCTTTCACCCAACGATGTTGCATAGCTGCGGGAGAACAAGTAACACTCTTTTTCATATTTTCATAAGAAAGAAATCTAACATTGGAAGGGATGACCGAGTTTGGAATATCTGAGCTCTATAGTTCCCCCATCGTGAATCTAGCTCGGAGACGAGAAGTAACTTCTTCATCCTCCTCCATGGCATCTATCCTTTTCAAGTCAGCCGCCATATCTTCCTCAGTTGATGGCCCAAAGTGGTCAGCATTGTTGTTTGCTCTTGGCCCCGGTGTCGAATGAGACACCCGACTCTCCCCGACTGACTCTTGAGAAGACATATTGCTCTATGACTGCAGCAGAAACAACTCGAACAAAAACAGAAGATATTTGCATGATACGGTGGTCAAAATCTTCGGGAGATTATATAGTGATTTTTTACCGACCAAAAGAAGTATCATGCAAGAAAACGGAGTCCGGAGAGCACATGAGATGCCCACGAGGCAGGGGCGCGCCCTCCACCCTCGTGGAAGCCCCTTGTCCTTCCCGGACTACTTCTTATTTTCCAATTTTCTTAAATATACTAAAATGGAGAAAATTTGCCATTAGAACTATTTTGGAGTCGGTTTACTTACCGTACCACGTACCTATTCCTTTTCGGAGTCTGAAACGTTCTGGAAAGTGTCCCTTATGTATTCCTACGGGGTTACGGTTTCAATAACATTTGTTTCAACATTTATAGGATTACCTGAGATATAATGTTTGATTCTTTGACCATTCACCACCCTCGGATGTGTGCCTTCGAAGTTGTTGATTTTTATGGCACCAGAACGATAGACCTCCTCGATGAGTAAGGACCTTCCCATTTAGAGAGAAGTTTGCCTGCAAAAAATCTTAAACGAGAGTTGTATAGCAATACATAATCACCTACATTAAACTCACGCTTCTGTATCCTTTTGTCATGCCATATTTTAACTTTTTCTTTAAATAGTTTGGCATTCTCGTAGGCCTGGGTTCTCCATTCATTAAGTGAGCTAATGTCAAAAAGCCTCTTCTCATCGGCAAGTTTAAAGTTATAGTTGAGCTCTTTAATAGCCCAATATGCCTTATGTTCTAATTCAAGAGGTAAGTGACATGCTTTACCATAAACCATTTTATATGGAGACATACCTGTCGGTGTCAAACCCGGCGGATCTCGAGTAGGGGGTCCCGAACTGTGCGTCTAGGCGGATGGTAACAAGAGGCAGGGGACACAATGTTTTACCCAGGTTCGGGCCCTCTTGATGGAGGTAAAACCCTACGTCCTGCTTGATTGATATTGATGATATGGGTAGTACAAGAGTAGATCTACCACGAGATCAGAGAGACTAAACCCTAGAAGCTAGCCTATGGTATGATTGTTCTTCGTCCTACGGACTAAAACCCTCTGGTTTATATAGACACGGAGAGGGCTAGGGTTACACAGAGTCGGTTACAATGGTAGGAGATCTACATATCCGTATCGCCAAGCTTGCCTTCCACGCCAAGGAAAGTCCCTTCCGGACACGGGACAGAGTCTTCAATCTTGTATCTTCATAGTCCAGGAGTCCGGCCGAAGGCATAGTCCGGCTATCCGGACACCCCCTAATCCGGGACTCCCTCAGTAGCCCCTGAACCAGCCTTCAATGACGACGAGTCCGGCGCGCAGATTGTCTTCGGCATTGCAAGGCAGGTTCCTCCTCCAAGTACTTCATAGAAGATTTTGAACACAAAGGTAGTGTCCGGCTCTGCAAAATAAGTTTCCACATATTGCCATAGAGAGAATAATATTTACACAATTCTAATCTGCTGACGTATTACGTAGCGTGACATCACACCATGGCCAAGTCTTTATTCGAATCGTTTTATTGTCCCACCTCAGCGCGTTTAGCGAGGCGGTTTCCTTGGCACGTCTTGTCAAAGCAGAGATCATGTCCCCTTATTCCGGGATTCTCATTAATACGGGCATGGGTAACCCAACCGCGCCATTGATTACGGTGCTCGGGAGATAAGCGAGTTTTACCAGGCTGGTGGGGACGCATAGTCGTGTCCACCCATATAAGGGGATAAGGATCCACGTTTTCATCCATGCCTTCTTCCTCCTTTGCCTATCCATTTCTGCGCACTCGAGCTCCAGCGCCCAAGTCCGCACACCCCACCTCAACCTTCTCCAGCCATGTCCGGAGCGGGAGGCAAGTGGATGGTCTCCTCCGTCACGGAGGGACACATCAAAAAACTGAGGAAGGACGGATACTTGTCTAACGACATTGCGCATCGGCTTCCCGAAGAGGGGCAGCTCATCCCCACCCCTAGGCCCCATGAGAGGGTGGTGTTCCTCCCCCATTTCCTCTGCGAGCTGGGCTTCCCTCTCCACCCATTTGTCCGGGGGCTCATGTTCTACTATGGCCTGGATTTCCATGATCTGGCCCCGAACATTGTCCTCAATATCTCGGCGTTTCTCGTTGTGTGCGAGGCTTTCTTCTGCATCCGCCCCCATTTCGGCCTATGGCTCAAGACTTCCAATGTCAAGCCGAAGGTGGTGCGCGGCACCCAGGTGGAGTGCAGAGGCGCCATGGTGGGCAAGATGCCCAACGTCCTATGGCTCGAGGGCTCCTTCGTGGAGTCCCTAAAGGGGTGGCAATCAGGGTGGTTTTACATCACCGAGCCGCGCGACCCTGAATGGGTCGCAGCCCCCGAGTTCCGATCCGGACCCCCTACGCGGCTCACCTCCTGGAAAGAGACGGGCCTGTTATGGGGTAAACAAGGAGAGCTGACCGGACTTCAAACATGCGTCCAAACCCTGGTGGACAAGAAGCTCAAACTTGTCAATGTAGTCCAGGTTATGCTCACCCGCCGAATCCTCCCGTGTCAACAACGGGCTTTCAACCTGTGGGAGTTCGACCCGGCGCGGCACCGAACTCTGAGCAGGCTCTTCGACATGACGTACGAAGATGCCTGGAAGGTGCTTTTCAAGGGCGTCGAGGCCCCCACATCCGCTACCGAGGATCGCGGATTCAGCACGCAGCGTCACGCTCATGCGGGATCTAAGCTCCCTTACCTTTGACAGGATTGGCAGGAGACGTCCGGACAGATCAACTGTCCGGCTCCTTTCCCCGAAGGCCCAGCGGACGCTCGCTTGGCGAAGCTGCTGGTTTCGGCACCCTATGTGGTGCCGGAGAAGAAGGCCAAGAAGAAGGCCACGGGGACTCGAAAGAGTGCCTGGCACCAGGAGGTGTCGGATTCATCATCCGACGACTCCAAGGCGCACTCCTCCCGTGAAGACGAGGAGGAGGAAGAAGAGACCTCTCCCCCTCCAGCGGGGGGAGAGAAGAAAAGGAAGGCCGCCCCAACTGGGGAGGCCGAAGGGTCCAAGAAGGGGAAGACCCTTCCTCCGGACTGCTCCACAAACGCCGACGACGGCGAAGAGGAGTGGCCGCAGAGTGCCAAGCCCCTGGCGAGATCGTAAGTATTCGAACACCAGAGCGATTCATAGTGTTCCTTTCTTGCACAGCTCCTCCTTATGCCGAACATGACTGTGCAGTCCGCCCAAGGCCGGGCTCGACAAGTCGTCGAGCGGCTCCCTGGATTCGTCGGATGTGAATTCGCTTCCGACGGCTATCTCCCCCCACCCTACGGACGATGTCGAGGTGGCGTACCAACAGGTTCCATGCCAGGAGGAGGTGGTCCTGGAGGCGCTGCAAGGTGACCTCCCAGACTCCAGGCATAAGGGGGATAGAACCCCCAAGGGCACCGCGCCAGAACCTTCAACGGTTCCGGACTCCGGTAGGCAGCCTCCATCCAAGGGGGGCAAGCCTACCGAGCCGGTGACCTCCGTCCAACCGGAGGCACCGGACAATTTGCTGGAGGTGCTTAACGGCGCCTCCATCGACGAGGAGCACCGCACTATTATGAGTGCGGTGATCCAGAAGGTTCAGTCCGCCTAACAGGCTTTGAGGTAAGTAAAGAATATGTAAAAATATTACCGCATAGACAGTAGCCCCTGATGCTCTGTTCGGCGTTCGGAAAGAAAAGCCAAATAGAGGATCTGATAACATTCGCAGGAGTCTAACATAATCAAGTCAATATGCGTATGCAGGCTTCGCTGCTGGCCTCCGCCGCACTGATTGCGGAGGTGGATACGCTGAAGCAAAACCTCGCGCGGTCCGAGAACGAGCTCGGCCATGCCAAGAGGCAACTCGAGGAGAAGGAAGGTAAGTAATACCTTGCGCAAGTATATAGAGAAGATGTGGTTGCAAAAAATGATAGGATCAACGTGCTATTATAGGGGCCACGACCGAGGTGGCAACCCTTAAGCAAGCGCTGTCCGAGGCCGAAAACAGAGCAGCCGCGGAGCGCACAGAGAGAGCGAAGCAGGAGGCGCGGGTGGAGGCGGTGCAGAAAGAGCTCCAGGCTCTCGTGAAAAAACACGAGAGTTTGGAGCTTGACTCAAAGACGCAAGCGTCTGAGCTTGCGGCAGCCCTCGAAAGCGCGAAGTCTGCCAAGGCCGAAACCCAGAAAGCCCTCCAAGAAATTGAAGTGATGAAGAAGATAGCGGCGGGTAAGGCATTCATTATGCAAAGCTAGCACGTGAAAGTGAATTACTTGTTACTTACCCGAGTCCGGAGCTCTCCAGGAGCATTCGCAGATTTGCCCCGTAGTGCGTCTGATGCCGCCGCCTACTACTGATCCAAGGAGGGGAGCTCAACAGAGAAGGTGTTCTGGTCTCAGTATGCTGAGGCCGGACACCTGGTGCCTTTGAGCGACCAGCTGAAGCAAATGGTCGAGCTCCACAAGGTGGCCGAATAGGCCATAAAGGGCCTCGTAGTTCGGCTTTGGCCTGGAGAGGCTCTTCCTGGGAGCTACTTCGGGCTGGTGAGGCAGCTGGTGGATGCCTGTCCACGGCTTGAAGTAATCAAGCGCTCCATCTGCATCGAAGGTGCCCGTAGGGCGCTTGCCCGTGCTAAAGTGCACTGGGGCAAGATGGATGCGGAGAAGCTGGTGAAGGACGGGCCGCCGCCGGGCAAGGAGCATCGCGTCCCGGAAGCGTATTATGAGGGTGTCCTGAAGGGTGCCCGCCTTATAGCGGATGAATGCTCCAAAGATGTAATTTTTGAGTAAACTCGCATTTGTGATCCTGTACGCTGAAAACTTGTTCATATGCACTAAGCAACGCTTTTGAATTTAAAATATTACCTTCTGTGCGGCCATTTATCAAATTTGAGAGATGGCGAGTCGTCGGCTTCTGCCCCCATGCCACGAGTGCTGGGGTGTTCGGGATAAACATGAGCGCTCTTTTTCCCATTCTTGGGTCCTTCGAGGGAGGCGCTCAACACAACGAACAAGACAATCGGACTATAATGCTTGAACACTCTCACTTAGCCATAGAATTCGCCCTATAGTGAGTCGTATTACAATTCACTGGCCGTCGTTTTACAACGTCGTGACTGGGAAAACCCTGGCGTTACCCAACTTAATCCGACTCCTCTCTCTAAGCGGCATAAGTCTTTAGGGACTCGAAAACCTCTCGAACAGCGACCAGCTCTCGCCTCATCATGACGGTAAGTTTTAGCTTTCTCTACTAAGGTGCTTAGCCCAGCTCAACTGGGGCACAATCGCAGTAGTTCTCCTAGTGCTACCTTAGCCGATATAACGGAACGTAAGGTACCAAAACATAGGAGCCGGGCAAACCCAACTATTGACCCAAGACATGATTCGGAGCCGATGCATATAATGCTATAAGTTCGGAGTGCCGCACTTGTGAAAGTGTTCGGACTTCTCACACCGTCTTGTGGGGTACTTAAGCCCCTGGCGTATTGGCCGTACCAAAGTGTACGGGTGCAACATGTGATTAATGAACATATATTCGTAAAAAAAGAGTAATGCAATAATAGACGGAAGCTATGCATTGTTTATTTAAAAAAGCTGCGATCAAAGCAGAACGATACAAATAGTGCGATAAGCAAAAAATGGGACTATTTAACGTGTCCTTTCCAGGGGCGAGCTGCGGAATGGTATGTGAAACAGGTATACTGCTTGTTATAGAGACCACCTTAGATTTCCATAGTGCGGCGTAGCTTTCTGCTTCCCTGGTTGTATCGTTTGTGCGGCAATTGTACTGCCGGACAAGCCTTCCGAAGAATGGAGTCCTGAAAATAAGAGAAAATTAAGAAATCGGCTGCCCCTAGTGCGGTTTAAGCCGTGATTCGGGCGTGCCGTGATGGTGCCCCTCCCCCTGTGCCCATTGTATTTCCAGAGCGTAATTATGTACGCGCAACACTAGTTTCGCAAGTTCGCGAGGGCTGGGGTTGGGGCCACATTGCTACGCTTGCTCGGAACGTGCCAGGCGGTCTTGTTGTAGGTTACTCCGGGTGCGCTTGACGGTGTCCAGACGTTTAATGGCCGGACTGGAAAATTGCCTTGAGAGGCTGCTTTGTACTTCTGCTGTGATAGCCGCCGTATGCTCCTCCGTTCGGAGAGAGCGTTCGGTGTTTCCATTGACCCCTATGACTCCTCGAGGGCCTGGCATCTTGAGCTTGAGGTATGCGTAGTGCGGCACTGCATTGAACTTAGCAAATGCGGTTCGCCCGAGCAGTGCGTGATAGCCACTGCGGAACGGGACTATGTCGAAGATTAACTCCTCGCTTTGAAAATTATCCGAAGATCCAAGACCACTTCAAGTGTAACTGGGCCTGTACAGTTGGCCTCTACACCTGGTATGACGCCTTTAAAGGTCGTTTTGGTGGGTTTAATCCTCGAGGGATCGATGCCCATTTTCCGCACTGTATCCTGGTAAAGCAGGTTCAGGCTGCTGCCGCCGTCCATAAGGACTCTAGTGAGGTGAAATCCATCAATAATTGGGTCTAGAACCAATGCGACGAATCCGCCATGATGGATGCTAGTGGGGTGGTCCCTTCGATCAAAAGTGATCGGGCAGGAAGACCATGGGTTGAACTTTGGGGCGACTAGCTCCCTCGCGTATATGTCCCTTAGCGCACGCTTCCGCTCCCTCTTGGGGACGTGGGTTGCGTATATCATGTTCACCGTCCGCACTTGTGGGGGAAAACCTTTCTGTCCACTATTGTTCGGCGGCCGGGGCTCCTCCTCGTCATCGCTATGCAGCCCCTTGTCTCCGCTTTCGGCATTTAACTTACCTGCCTGCTTGAACACCCAACAATCCCTGTTGGTGTGATTGACTGGTTTTTCAGGGGTGCCATGTATCTGGCATGAGCGATCGAGTATTCAGTCCAAACTGGACGGGCCCGGAGTATTCCTTTTGAATGGCTTTTTCTGCTGACCGGGTTTAGAGCCTCTGAATCCGGCATTAACTGTCGTATCCTCGGCATTGTCGCCGTTAATGCGGCGCTTTTGCTTGTTGCGACGCGAACTGCCACTGCTGTCCTTGGTATCCAAATTACCAGGGCTCTTGGTCATGTTATTGCTGCGAGATAGCCAGCTGTCTTCTCCCGCGCAAAAGCGGGTCATAAGTGTCGTGAGGGCTGCCAGAGATTTCGGCTTTTCCTGTCCTAGGTGCCGTGCAAGCCACTCGTCGCAGATGTTATGCTTGAAGGTTGCTAGGGCCTCTGCGTCCGGACAGTCAACGATTTGATTTTTCTTGGTTAGGAACCGTGTCCAGAATTGTCTGGCCGATTCCTCTGGCTGCTGAATTATGTGGCTTAGGTCATCGGCGTCTGGTGGTCGCACATAAGTGCCCTGGAAATTGTCGAGGAATGCGGCTTCCAGGTCCTCCCAACAACCAATTGATTCTACTGGCAAGCTGTTAAGCCAATGCCGAGCTGGTCCTTTAAGCTTGAGTGGGAGGTATTTGATGGCATGTAGGTCATCACCGTGGGCCATGTGGATATGAAGGAGATAGTCCTCGATTCATACCGCAGGATCTGTTGTGCCATCGTATGATTCGATGTTCACGGGTTTGAAACCCTCGGGGATTTGATGATCCATTACTTCATCTGTGAAGCATAGTGGGTGTGCGGCGCCTCTGTATTGGGCTATATCACGACGCAGCTCAAACGAGCTTTGTCTACTGTGTTCGGCCCGGCCGGATTTACTGTATCCGGCGTGACGAGTACCGTCTCGTGCCGTGGGGCGCCCACGTGATCCGTAGATCGATCTTGTTTGCCTTGCCTTGTCCTCCAATATATCTCGCAGGTCTGGCGCATTTTCCCATGCCTTGGTATTTTTTGAGCGGCGCCGGGGTGCGGCTTGAGTGGAGGGCCGAGAGACGGAAACGTGTGCGGTGCAGAAACCAAAGCTTTCTTAAGTATTTCAAATGCTTCTACACAATCATCATCAAAGACAAAAGGGACATCTTTTTGTAAGAGGTTAGTCAGAGGCCGAGACATTTTAGAGAAGTCCTTAATGAACCTCCTATAAAAACCGGCATGACCAAGGAAACTTCTTATACCTTTAATGTCCTTGGGACACTGCATCTTTTCAATAGCATCAACTTTAGCTTTAGCAACTTCAATACCTCTTTCAGAAATTTTATGACCCAAGAAAATACCTTCATTAACCATAAAGTGGCACTTCTCCCAATTCAAGACAAGATTAGTTTCTTCACATCTCTGCAAAACTCAATCAAGGTTGCTTAAGCAATCATCAAAAGAAGTTCCATAAACGGAGAAATCATCCATGAAAACCTCAACAATATTTTCACAAAAGTCAGAGAATATAGCAGTCATACATATTTGAAAAGTAGCAGGTGCATTGCATAAACCAAAAGGCATACGTCTATAAGCAAAGGTACCGAAAGGGCAAGTAAAAGTTGTCTTTTCTTGATCCTCTTTTGACACAGGTATTTGAGAGAAACCAGAATAACCATCTAGAAAGCAAAAATGTGTATGCTTGGATAATCTTTCTAGCATTTGATCAATAAATGGTAAAGGGTAATGATCCTTTTTAGTAGCTTTATTTAATTTGCGGAAATCAATTAGCATTCTATAACCTGTAACAATTCTTTGTGGGATCAATTCATCTTTATCATTAGGAACAACAATAATACCTCCCTTCTTAGGGACACAATGGATAGGACTGACCCATTGACTATCAGCAACGGGATAAATTATACCTACCTCCAGAAGCTTTAGTATTTCTTTTCTTACCACTTCTTTCATCTTAGGATTTAACCGTCGTTGGTGATCAACAACCGGTTTAGCATCCTTCTCCAATTTTATTTTGTGCTGGCATAAAGTGGGACTAATGCCCTTAAGATCATCAAGAGTATATCCAATAGCAGCACGGTGCTTCTTCAGAGTTTTCAATAATTTCATTTCTTCATGCTCTGAAAGGTTAGCACTAATAATAACAGGATATATCTCTTTCTCATCAAGATAAGCATATTTGAGAGTATGAGGTAAAGGTTTAAGCTCAAACACGGGATCACCCTTGGGTGGAGGAGGATCCCCTAGAATTTCAACAAGAAAGTTGTGTTTCAAAATAGGTCCCTGTTTAAAGAATACTTCATCTATTTCCCTCTTTCATTCATAAACATATCATTTTCATGGTCTAGCAAATATTGTTCTAAAGGATCACTAGGAGGCACGGCAATAGAAGGAAGACCAATAATTTCATCTTTACTAGGAAATTCTTTATCATGGGGTTGTCTACGAAATTTAGCAAAATTAAACTCATGAGACATATCCCCTAAACCAACAGAAACAACATCCTTATTGCAATCTATCTTAGCATTAACAGTATTCAAGAAGGGTCTACCAAATATAATGGGACAAAATTCATCTTGTGGGGAACCAAGAACAAGAAAATCAGCAGGATATTTAACTTTTCCCACACAAGACTTCAACATCTCTAACAATCCCAACTGGTGAAATAGTATCTCTATTGGCAAGCTTAATTGTAACATCAATTTCTTCTCTCTTAGCCGGTGCAATATCATGCATAATTTCTTTGTATAAGGAATGAGGTATTGCACTTGCACTAGCACCCATATCACATAAGCCATGATAACAATGATCTCCTATTTTAACAGAAATAACAGGCTTGCCTACAACAGGTCTATGTTTATTTTTAGTATCAGGTCTAGCAATTCTGGCAGATTCCTTGCAGAAGTAAATAACATGCCCATCAATATTATCGTCCAAGTGATCTTTTAAAACCATAGCAACACTAGGTTCAACTTTAATTTGCTCATGGGGTTTAGGTGTCTTAATATTACTTTTGTTAACCACAGTTGAAACTTTAGCATGATCCTTTATTCTAACAGAGAAAGGTGGTTTCTCAATATAAGCAGTAGGAACAACAGGATCATTATAACTGATAGTCTTTTCTTCAACTTTAATAGGTGCAACTACTTTTACTTCAATGGGAGGATTATATTTAAACCACTTCTCCTTAGGGAGATCAACATGAGTAGCAAAGGATTCACAGAAAGAAGCTACTATCTCAGAGTCAAGTCCATATTTAGTGTTAAATTCACAGACATCGGTATCCATAAAAGATTTAACACAATCAAACTTAGGTGTTATACCTAACTCCTTACCTTCGTCGAGGTCCCAATCTTCAAAGTTGCGTTTAATTCTTTCCAATAAATCCCGTTTGAATTCAATAGTCTTCATCATAAAAGATCCAGTACAAGAAGTATCGAGCATGGAGCGATTACTGAGAGAAAGCCGAGCATAAAAATTTTGAATAATCATTTCTTTTGAGAGCTCATGATTGGGTCATGAATATAACATTGACTTAAGCCTCCCCCAAGCTTGAGCGATGCTTTCTCCTTTGCGAGGACAAAAATTATATATATAATTACGATCACGATGAACCAGATGCATAGGATAAAACTTTTGATGAAATTCCAATTTCAATCATTGGTAGTTCCATGATCCAATATCATCACATAGCCTAAGCCATGTCAATGCATCTCCCTTCAAAGATAAAGGGAAGACCTTCTTCTTGATAACATCCTCGGGCATACCTGCAAGCTTTAATAATCCACAAACTTCGTCCACATAGATTAGGTGCAAATCGGGATGTAATGTTCCATCACCTGTGAAAGGATTAGCTAGCAGTTTCTCTATCATACCCAAAGGAATTTCAAAGTAAACATTTTTAGTAGGTTGAGGAGCAACTCTTTGTTCTACTGGTCGGGGTAAAGATACCCCGAACAAGCCCCTCAAAGGATTATGTTCCATAGTAACAAGTGACGGTAAATTTACTTTTATTGACCGGAGACGTGTCTCGGTCATGTCTACATAGTTCTCGAACCCGTAGGGTCCGCACGCTTAAAGTTCGATGACGGTTATATTATGAGTTTATGTGTTTTGATGTACCGAAGGAGTTCGGAGTCCCGGATGAGATCGGGGACATAACGAGGAGTCTCGAAATGGTTGAGACGTAAAGATCGATATATTTGACGACTATATTCGGACATCGGAAAGGTTCCGAGTGATTCGGGTATTTTCTGGAGTACCGAGAAGTTACGGGAATTTGTATTGGGCCTTAATGGGCCATACGGGAAAGGAGAGAAAGGCCTCAAAGGGTGGCCGCACCCCTCCCCATGGGCTGGTCCGAATTGGACTAGGGAGGGGGCGCGCCCTTCCTTCCTTCTTCTTTTCCCTTCCCTTTCCTTCCCTCCTACTCCTACTACTTGGAAGGGCTCCTAGTTCTACTAGGAAAGGGGGAATCCTACTCCCGGTGGGAGTAGGACTCCCCTAGGGCGCGCCATAGAGAGGGCCGGCCCTCCCCCTCCTCCACTCCTTTATATACGGGGGTAGGGGGCACCCCAAAGACACAACAATTAATCTCTTGATCTCTTAGCCGTGTGTGGGGCCCCCCTCCACCATAATCCACCTCCATCATATCGTAGCGGTGCTTAGGCGAAGCCCTGCGTCGGTAGAACATCAACATCGTCACCACGCCGTCGTGCTGACGAAACTCTCCCTCAACACTCAGCTGGATCGGAGTTCGAGGGACGTCATCGAGTTGAACGTGTGCAGAACTCGGAGGTGCCGTGCGTTCGGTACTTGATCGGTCGGATCGTGAAGACGTACGACTACATCAACCGCGTTGTGCTAATGCTTCCGCTTTCGTTCTACGAGGGTACGTGGACAACATTCTCCCCTCTCGTTGTTATGCATCACCATGATCTTGCGTGTGCGTAGGAAATTTTTTGAAATTACTACGTTCCCCAACAGTGGCATCCGAGCCAGGTTTTATGCGTTGATGTAATATGCACGAGTAGAACACAAGTGAGTTCTGGGTGGTATAAGTCATACTGCTTACCAGCATGTCACACTTTGGTTCGGCGGTATTGTTGGATGAAGCGACCCGGACCGACATTACGCGTACGCTTACGGGAGACTGGTTTTACCGCCGTGCTATGCACACAGGTGACTAGCGGGTGTCAGTTTCTCCAACTTTAGTTCAATCGAGTGTGGCTACGCCCGGTCCTTGAGAAGGTTAAAACAGCACTAACTTGACAAACTATCGTTGTGGTTTTGATGCGTAGGTAAGAACGGTTCTTGCTCAGCCCGTAGCAGCCACGTAAAACTTGCAACAACAAAGTAGAGGACGTCTAACTTGTTTTTGCAGGGCATGTTGTAATGTGATATGGTCAAGACGTGATGAGATATAAGTTGTTGTATAAGATGATCATGTTTTGTTGAAGTTGTTGGCAACTGGCAGAAGCTTTATGGCTGTTTCTTTATTGCATAAGATGCAAGAGCCAAATAATTGCTTTACTTTATCGCTATGCGATAGCAATAGTTGCAAGAGCAATAGTTGGCGAGACGACCATGTGACGACACATTGATATAGATCAAGATGATGGAGATCATGGTGTCATGCTGGTGACGATGGAAATCATGACGATGCTTTGGAGATGGAGATCAAAGGCACAAGATGATGATGGCCATATCATGTCACATATTTTGATTGCATGTGATGTTTATCTCTTATACATCTTATTTTTCTTAGTTCGGCGGTAGCATTATAAGATGATCTCTCACTAAATTTCAAGATAAAAATGTTCTCCCTGAGTATGCACCGTTGCCAAAAGTTCGTCGTGCCAGACACCACGTGATGATCGGGTGTGATAAGCTCTACGTCCATACAATGGTGCAAGCCAGTTTTGCCACACGCAGAATACTCAGGTTAAACTTGACGAGCCTAGCATATGCAGATATGGCCTCGGAACACTGAGACCAAAAGGTCGAGCGTGAATCATATAGTAGATATGATCAACATAATGATGTTCACCATTGAAAGCTATTCCATTTCACATGATGATCGGTTATGGTTTAGTTGATTTGGATCACGTGATCACTTAGATGATTAGAGGGATGTCTATCTAAGTGGGAGTTCTTAAGTAATATGATTAATTGAACTTTAATTTATCATGAACTTAGTCCTGGTAGTATTAGCATATTTATGTTGTAGATCAATAGCTCGCGATGTTGCTCCCCGTTTAATTTTTATATGTTCCTAGAGAAAACTAAGTTGAAAAATGTTAGTAGCAATGATGAGGATTGGATCCGTGATCTGAGGATTATCCTCATTGCTGCACAGAAGAATTATGTCCTTGATGCACCGCTAGGTGACAGACCTATTGCAGGAGCAGATGCAGACGTTCTGAACGTTTGGCTAGCTCAATATGATGACTACTTGATAGTTTAGTGCACCATGCTTAACGGCTTAGAATCGGGACTTCAAAGACGTTTTGAACGTCATGGAACATATGAGATGTTCCAGGAGTTGAAGTTAATATTTCAAGCAAATACCCGAGTTGAGAGATATGAAGTCTCCAACAAGTTCTATAGCTAAAAGATGGAGGAGAATAGCTCAAGCAGTAAGCATGTGCTCAGATTGTCTGGGTACTACAATCGCTTGAATCAAGTGGGAGTTAATCTTCCAGATAAAATAGTGATTGACAGAATTCTCTAGTCACCATCACCAAGTTATTAGAACTTCGTGATGAACTATAATATGCAAGGGATAACGGAAACGATTCCCAAGCTCTTCGCGATGCTGAAATCGACGAAGGTAGAAATCAAGAAAAGCATCAAGTGTTGATGGTAAACAAAACCACTAGTTTCAAGTAAAGGGACAAAGGGAAGAAAGGGGAACTTCAAAAAGAACGACAAGCAAGTTGCTGCTCAAGTGAAAAACCCAAGTCTGGACCTAAGCCTGAAACTGAGTGCTTCTACTGCAAAGGGACTGGTCATTGGAAGCGGAACTACCCCAAGTATTTGGCGGATAAGAAGGATGGCAAAGTGAACAAAGGTATATTTGATATACAGATTATTGATGTGTATTTTACTAGTGTTCGTAGCAACCCCTCGGTATTTGATACTGGTTCAGTTGCTAAGAGTAGTAGCTCGAAACGGGAGTTGCAGAATGAATAGAGACTAGTTAAGGGTGAAGTGATGATGTGTGTTGGAAGTGGTTCCAATATTGATATAATCATCATCGCACACTCCCTATACTTTCGGGATTAGTGTTGAACCTAAATAAGTGTTATTTGGTGTTTGCGTTCAGCATGAATATGATTTGATCATGTTTATTGCAATACGATTATTCATTTAAGTAAGAGAATAAATTGTTGTTCTGTTTACATGAATAAAACCTTCTATGGTCATACACCCAATGAAAATGGTTTGTTGGATCTCGAATCGTGGTGATACACATTTTCATAATATTGAAGCCAAAAGATGCAAAGTTAATAATGATAGTGCAACTTATTTGTGGCAATGCTGTTTAGGTCATATTGGTGTAAAGCGCATGAAGAAAATCCATGCTGATGGGCTTTTGGAATCACTTGATTATGAATCAGTTGATGCTTGCGAACCATGCCTCATGGGCAAGATGACTAAGACTCCGTTCTCCGGAACAATGGAGCGAGCAAAAGATTTGTTGGAAATCATACGTACTGATGTATGTGGTCCGATGAATATTGAGGCTTGCGGCAGGTATCATTATTTTCTGATCTTCACAGATGATTTGAGCAGATATGAGTATATCTGCTTGATGAAACACAAGTCTGAAACATTTGAAAAGTTCAAAGAATTTCAGAGTGAAGTGGAGAATCATCGTAACAAAAATAAAAGTTTCTACGATATGATCGCAGAAGTAAAATATTTGAGTTACGAGTTTGGCCTTCAGTTAAAACAATGTGAAATAGTTTCACTACTCACGCCACCTGGAACACCACAGTGTAATGGTGTGTTTGAACATCGTAACCGTACTTTATTAGATATGGTGCGATCTATGACGTCTCTTACTGATTTACCGCTATCGTTTTGGGGTTATGCATTAGAGACAGCTACATTCACGTTAAATAGGGCACCATCTAAATCCGTTGAGACGACACCGTATGAACTATGGTTTGGCAAGAAACCTAAGCTGTCGTTTCTTAAAGTTTGAGGTTGCAATGCTTATGTGAAAAAGTTTCAACCTGATAAGCTCAAACCCAAATCGGAGAAGTGTGTCTTCATAGGATACCCAAAAGAAAATGTTGGGTACACCTTGTATCATAGATCCGAAGGCAAGATATTCATTGCTGAGAATGGATCCCTTCTAGAGAAGGAGTTTCTCTCGAAAGAAGTGAGTGGGGGAAAGTAGAACTTGATGAGGTAACTGTACCTGCTCCCTTATTGGAAAGTAGTTCATCACAGAAATCTGTTCCTGTGACTACTACACCAATTAGTAAGGAAGCTAATAATGATGATCATGTAACGTCAGATCAAGTTACTACCGAAACCTTGTAGGTAAACCAGAGTGAGATTCGCACCAGAGTGGTACGGTAATCCTGTTCTGGAGGTCATGTTACTTGACCATGACGAGCCTACGAACTATGAGGAAGCGATGATGAGCCCAGATTCCGCGAAATGGCTTGAGGCCATGAAATCTGAGATGAGATCCATGTATGAGAACAAAGTATGGACTTTGATTGACTTGCCCAATGATCGGTGAGCCATTGAGATTAAATGGATCTACAGGAGGAAGATGGACGCTGATAGTAGTGTTACTATCTACAAAGCTAGAATTGTCGTAAAAAGGTTTTCGACAAGTTCAAGGTGTTGACTACGATGAGAGTTCCTCACTCGTATCTATGCTTAAGTCTGTCCGAATCATGTTAGCAATTGCCGCATTTTATGAAATCTGGCAAATGGATAAACAAAACAGCATTCCCTAATGGATTTATTAAAGAAGAGTTGTATATGGTGCAACCAGAAGGTTTTATCAATCCTAAAAGTGCTAACAAAATATGCAAGCTCCAGCGATCCATCTATGGACTGGTGCAAGCATCTCGGAGTTGGAATATACGCTTTGATAAGTTGATCAAAGCATATCGTTTTATACAGACTTGCGGTGAAGTCTGTATTTACAAGAAAAGTGAGTGGGAGCACTACAACATTTCTGATAAGTATATGTGAATGACATATTGTTGATCGGAGATAATGTAGAATTATTCTGTAAAGCATAAAGGAATGTTTGAAAGGAGTTTTTTTCAAAGAAAGACCTCGGTGAAGCTACTTACATATTGAGCATCAAGATCTATAGAGATAGGTCAAGACGCTTGATCAGTTTTTCAATGAGTACATACCTTGACAAGATTTTGAAGTAGTTCAAAATGGAACAGTCAAAGAAGGAGTTCTTGCATGTGTTACAAGGTGTGAAGCTGATTAAGACTCAAAGCCCGACCACGGAAGAAGATAGAGAGAGAATGAAAGGCATTCCCTATGCCTCAGCCATAGGTTCTATAAAATATGCCATGCTGTGTACCAGATCTATTGTATACCCTACACAGATTTTGGCAAGGGAGTACAATAGTGATCTAGGAGTAGATCACTGGACAGCGGTCAAAATTATCCTTAGTGGAATAAGGATATGTTTCTCGATTATGGAGGTGACAAAAAAGGTTCGTCGTAAAGGGTTACGTCGCTAAAAAATTTGACACTGATCCAGATGACTCCAAATCTCAATCTGGATACATATTGAAAGTGGGAGAAATTAGCTAGAGTAGCTCCGTGCAGAGCATTGTTCACATAGAAATTTGCAAAATACTTACGGATCTGAATGTGGCAGACCCGTTGACTAAACTTCTCTCACAAGCAAAACATGATCACACCTTAGTACTCTTTGGGTGTTAATCACATAGTGATGTGAACTAGCTTATTGACTCTAGTAAACCCTTTGGGTGTTGATCACATGTCGATATGAACTATGGGTGTTAATCACATGGTGATGTGAACTATTGGTATTAAATCACATGGCGATGTGAACTAGATTATTGACTCTAGTGCAAGTGGGAGACTGAAGGAAATATGCCCTAGAGGCAATAATAAAGTTATTATTTATTTCCTTATATCATGATAAATGTTTATTATTCATGCTAGAACTGTATTAACCGGAAACATAATACATGTGTGGATACATAGAAAAACAGAGTGTCACTAGTATGCCTCTACTGACTAGCTCGTTGATCAAAGATGGTTGTGTTTCCTAACCATAGACATGAGTTGTCATTTGATTAATGGGATCACATCATTAGGAGAATGATGTGATTGACTTGACCCATTCTGTTAGCTTAGCACTTGATCGTTTAGTTTGTTGCTATTGCTTTCTTCATGACTTATACATGTTCCTATGACTATGAGATTATGCAACTCCCGTTTACCAGAGGAACACTTTGTGTGCCACCAAACATCACAACATAACTGGGTGATTATAAAGGTGCTCTACAGGTGTCTCCGAAGGTACTTGTTGGGTTGGCGTATTTCGAGATTAGGATTTGTCACTCCGATTGTCGGAGAGGTATCTCTGGGCCCACTCGGTAATGCACATCACTATAAGCCTTGCAAGCATTGCAACTAATGAGTTAGTTGCGGGATGATGTGTTACGGAACGAGTAAAGAGACTTGCCGGTAACGAGATTGAACTAGGTATTGAGATACCGACGATCGAATCTTGGGCAAGTAACATACCGATGACAAAGGGAACAACGTATGTTGTTGTGCGGTTTGACCAATAAAGATCTTCGTAGAATATGTGGGAGCCAATATGAGCATCCAGGTTCCGCTATTGGTTATTGACCGGAGACGTGTCTCGGTCATGTCTACATAGTTCTCGAAACCGTAGGGTCCGCACGCTTAAAGTTCGATGACGGTTATATTATGAGTTTATGTGTTTTGATGTACCGAAGGAGTTCGGAGTCCCGGATGAGATCGGGGACATAACGAGGAGTCTCGAAATGGTTGAGACGTAAAGATCGATATATTTGACGACTATATTCGGACATCGGAAAGGTTCCGAGTGATTCGGGTATTTTCTGGAGTACCGGGAAGTTACGGGAATTTGTATTGGGCCTTAATGGGCCATATGGGAAAGGAGAGAAAGGCCTCAAAGGGTGGCCGCACCCCTCCCCATGGGCTGGTCCGAATTGGACTAGGGAGGGGGGCGCCCCCTTCCTTCCTTCTCCTTTTCCCTTCCCTTTCCTTCCCTCCTACTCCTACTACTTGGAAGGGCTCCTAGTTCTACTAGGAAAGGGGGAATCCTACTCCCGGCGGGAGTAGGACTCCCCTAGGGTGCGCCATAGAGAGGGCCGGCCCTCCCCCCCTCACTCCTTTATATACGGGAGCAGGGGGCACCCCGAAGACACAACAATTGATCTCTTGATCTCTTAGCCGTGTGCGGTGGCCCCCTCCACCATAATCCACCTCGATCATATCGTAGCGGTGCTTAGGCGAAGCCCTGCGTTGGTAGAACATCAACATCGTCACCATGCCCTCGTGCTACGAAACTATCCCTCAACACTCAGCTGGATCGGAGTTCGAGGGACGTCATCGAGTTGAACGTGTGCAGAACTCGGAGGTGCCGTGCGTTCGGTACTTGATCGGTCGGATCGTGAAGACGTATGACTACATCAACCGCATTGTGCTAACGCTTCCGCTTTCGGTCTACGAGGGTACATGGACAACACTCTCCCCTCTCGTTGCTATGCATCACCATGATCTTGCGTGTGCATCGGATTTTTTTTGAAATTACTACGTTCCCCAATAGGGCGCCCCCCACCCCCGTGGACGGTGGGTGGCCCCCCTCTGGTACTTCTTTCACCCAATATTTTTTATATATTCTAAAAATAATTCCCATTGAGTTTCAGGACTTTTGGAGATGTGCAGAATAGGTCTCTAATATTTGCTCCTTTTCCAGCCCAGAATTCCAGCTGCCGGCATTCCCCTTCTTCATGTAAACCTTGTAAAATAAGAGAGAATAGGCATAAGTATTGTGACATTATGTGTAATAACAGCCCATAATGCAATAAATATCCATATAAAAGCATGATGCAAAATGGACGTATCAGCCGTTTTCCCCAAAAATTTGCCATACCCGTCCTGAAGGTTCGGCCGCTCTGATCATCGATCCAATTATCGATAGGTTCCATCTCACGAAAGTCCTTATGGATGGCGACAGTAGCCTTAATGTACTCTACCAAGACACTGTCCGTAAAAATGGGCATTGATCCTTCAAGAATGAAGCCCACCACAGCTACCCTCAAGGGAGCAGTATTTGGCGTAGAAGCTCACTCTAGGGGCTCCATCACACTGGAAGTCTTTTTCGGTTCGCCGAACAACTTCCGAAGCGAAGGCTCGACCTTTGATATTGTCCCATTCCGCAGTAGCTACCATGCACTTCTGGGGCGTGCTGCTTTTGCTTGTTTTAATGTGGTCCCGCTCTACGTCCGCACAAAACTTAAGATGCCCAGTCCATGCGGCGTCATAACAATAAATGGAAATACGGAACACTCCCTCCATACGGAGAGTCATACTACGGCCACCACAGTCGAAGTACCAAGCGGCCTCATCAAGCCGCATATCTCATCGGCCATTAATCCGCCGGCCTCTATTAAATGGGGCCGATCAATCTCAGAGCTAGATTAGCAGTTCGGCCTCCATCGTTCGCCTCATATACCCGCGAAGTTTGTATCGTGCATACATACTGATGTACTTAGAATACCCTGGTCATCGCCAAAGGCACAATACGGACATGCCTACAAGCTCTCCCATGGCCTCCTTTTTTTTCTTTTCTAACTATTTTTTATCTTTTACCACAGGTGGCACAAAGACGGGTCATCTCATGGACTCTTTCGGAGATCGGCTCTGTGCACCTACCCAAAGGCTACTCCTGCTAAAGGAGTCATTTCACCGAGGCAAGGTGGCGCAAACGTGCGATAGGAGGTCCAAGTAATTCTTTGTAGACCGCACTCTCTATTTAGAGCCTGTAAGGTGCCTTCTCCCTCAGCCTTCGACCACCGGCATGTCAAATAGCCTGGGTCGTGGCGTTATTATTTGTAAAATGGCAATTGACGTATCAATCAGGTCCAAGTGAACATAATCCGCATTCAGTATTCACCCTTTTATAAAAAAAAAGAACTGAATCTTGCTTCTTTGATTGTTTCACACACGCACCTCGGCACAAATTGCCAGGGGCTCAATATGGGAACAAATAAATTGCCGGCAAGTCCGAACAGCTTTATAGCACACTTCGGCGTCACGAGTTCGGCCTTATATGCATCAGCTCTGAATCATGTCTTTGGTCAATAGTTGGGTTGCTCGGCTCCTGTCCTTACTACCTTACGTTTCGCTCTATTAGCTAGGGTAGTAAAGGGAGAACTACTATGATTGTGTCCTGGTTTATCCGGATGAGCACCTCAGTAGAGAAAGCTGAAACTGACTGTCATGATGTGGCGAGAGCTGGTCAACCACTCAATGACTTATCAGAATCTTTCACGATTCCTTCTGTATTACACAAAGGACCGTTCTTCCGGTCAACTATGTAACACACTGTATTCGGATAACCGCATACATACCAGGGGTTATATCATAGACCCACCGTCAAACTCCTATGGCTAAGTGAAAGTGTTAAAGCCCTATAGTCTGATTGCCTAGTTTGCTGCATTGACACCTCCTTCACGGACCAAGACGTAGGGTCAAGAGTGATCAAGTGCTTTTCCGAACACCCCCGTATTTTATGCGAGGGGGCTTGTTGGGGATATTACTACTGGAGGTAAACCGGCCTCATGTAGCCGGGTTGACTCTTTGAAGATTAGAAGCCCATGAAGATGTAAAGATGCTGGCGCTTTACAGAGGGCCCAAAGGCGAGTTACAGTATGTAAATGTAAACCGGCCTAGTCATGTAACTTGTATAGTAAGATAGAAAGAGAGAGGCCGAACCGGATACGTTTATAAACCGGCTTCGGGACTCTATAGCCCGGCGGGCGTCAACCTATGTATATAAAGGGATGACCCGCCCGCGGTTTAGGAATAGACAACAACAACTCGAGAGCCAGACAAAGCGGATTCGCTCCCTGGCCTTCGAAACCCTAGCAATACCAATCACAACTAGACGTAGGCTTTTACCTTCATCGAAGGGGCCGGACTAGTATAAACTCCCGTGTCCCCTAGTCCGCTTTAACCCCTTTAAGCTAACCCATTGCGATGGCTCCACGACTAAGTCCTTTCACGAGGACATCTGCCGTGACAAACCCATGACAGTTGGCACCCACCATGGGGCTATCGCATGATGGTTTTGAGTTCTTGAAGGGCAGGTTCGATGGACTCAGGGGATACGCTGTGGGCCGGATGACGAAGAGTCGCCGTGGCAAGCTCTACATCGACAACGCAGGATGGGGTCCCGAGGCCGATTCAATCGAATACGGGTACCGGGTCCCCTTTGGTGGGATTCACGTCTTCATCGGCAAGATCGGCGAACCAGCCCCCGAGCCGGACATCTGCACCGACATCATCGAAATGGCTCGACGTGCAAGCTCTTCGCCGGTTCAGCCCGAGGCAAGGCATGTTTTTGTAGGTGTCGTCCATGGATCAGGGCACGAGGACGGACCGATGTCCGATGGAGAAACTGTAGTCTGCTCTGATGACGAGTCTTCTGGAGAAACTGAATCGCTTTACCAGTTGCAGGACGGCCGGATTGAGGGAGGATCCGAGGGCAACAGTATTCCGGATTCCCCCGGTCTGCCAAACCGGGCTGCCATCTTCATGGCCAGCACACAATCGGCGCCTCATTCATCTACCGCCGCAGCAATGCTCTCCGGTTCAACGACGGCCACACCAACAGGGGCAGGAAGCTCGGCGCCACCTCCGGCCCAAGTCTTGTCGGATTTGTTCGACGCTCTGGCCACATTGATGTCCGAAGAGGTAGACGCGGCAGCCAGGGATCAGCACGATGCGGAGATTGCAAAAGTGAAAGATCAGATAGCCCAGGCTAAAGCGGACCTGGCAGCACAGAACGCCAGGATGGCTACGGAGCGGGCCGAGTTGGAAGCACAGGCTTACCGGATTAGACTGGAACAGAATGCTTCAGAGGAAGTCATGAGAAGAAGGTACCGGTCACGTCTCCCGTCGGTTTATGAGCCACAGAATCTTTTCAACACGCCAGGTGCAGGAGCTGGTAACCAACCCACATTAAACAGGGCGGGGGCGCCGGGAGCGGGAGCGCTGGTTCAGTCGCGCACGACGGACTTGCCTCGCCAGAACAACATTGTACCATCAACGCCGCCCGGACATTATTCCAACCCGTTGGACAACATTGTGGCCACTGCGTCACGCCTGGCGGCCCTCCCAACCGACGGCGAGTCACCAGTTGCAGTGGAAGCACGTCGGGCCAGGGATCTCCTTCAGACAGCACTAAATCAACAGCAAGCATATTCACACAGCCGTGAGAGGATTCACTCCACTCCCTGCCCAAGCTGGAGTTATAGCAGACACGTGGAAGATGAACCGGCCGTGTCCAGTAGTGCATGCCGCCGAAATTCCCCACGAGGGAACAACCCGGCTGGGGGAGGTGCTAATGCGCAAGATGTTGTGGACCATGGCCGCGCACGTCGAGAGGCCGAGTTGACAGCTCGACACAAGGAGCGATAGCATACTCCGGTTCACCCCACTGCCTCCGTGGAGCCAGGGCGATGTTCAGTTCCTTAGGGGTACCGTGTTTATCTCCTGCTTTGCGTAATGTGCGACTACCCAAGGATTTCAAGGGACCTCGTAAGGTACCAAATTATACCGCCGATTTGCAGCCAGAGGCGTGGGTGGAGAGCTATGAGATGGCAATGGAGATATTAGATGTGGACGAGGCGGTGTGTGCTAAATATTTCACCATGATGTTGGAAGGAACAGCTCGCACTTGGTTGAAGAGCTTGCCGACCAACTCTATTGGATCATGGGCCAAACTGAAGCACCGGTTTATCCAGAACTTCAAGGATACATGTAAGCAGCCGATGTCAATTGTAGATCTGGCCGCTTGGGTCCAAGAAGAAGGGGAGTCCATGACCCATTGGGTCAAACGGGTCTCGGCGATTTTGCATTCGTCAGATCGTATCAACGCAGACACCGTAGTGTTAACGTTAGAGGGTAATTGCCATTTCAAACCGTTGAAACATAAGTTGGGAAGGCTCAAACATCACTGCAATGACATGTCAACACTCATGGCCGCTTTTGTTAAATACGCCGATTCAGATAATACCAAGGATCCGGATTCAGAGGAGGACAAACCGGAGAAGGGTAAGAAGACCGGCAATGCCAAAGGCTAACAACACAATCCGGCAGGCCATGGAAGCGCTAGTAAGCGTAAGGCCAACAGTGGTTTGGACTTTGTCACAAATACCAACGCGCAGGAGAATGGCCAGCGCCGTAAAGGCAAGCAGCCCCAGAGGGGTGGAGGTCCAGGCAACAATTTGGAGCGTTTGTTAAATCAGCCCTATCCAAAGCATGGATCGAAGGAGAAACCGGCATCACATCTCTGGAAAGATTGTTATATCATGCGGGATTTCAAGAATTCCAATATGTTCCAATATGACAAAGGCCCGCCCGGTGGTTCAGGAGGAGGTTTGGCCGGGTTACAGAGGCGGTGGTTCCGGTTCAGGGTTTCCAGGCAATCAAACCGGACACGTCAATCAAGGACACCAAGGCAACCAGGGAGGTTACAACCATCAGGGGAGTCAGCAGCAGTCGGGTTATTAGGGCAATCCCAAACAGCTGAACAGCGGGCAATATCATGTCTTCACTACTAGTTTGTGCAAACGTGATCAGAAGCTTCACAAAAGGATAGTCAACTCTGTTGAGCCGACAGTACCTCAGTATTTACACTGGTCGGAGCAACCTATTTTGTGGAGCAGAGAGGATCACCCGCCCCGGGTTGATAATCCAGGTCATTTGGCCCTGGTGGTAGCCCCTCAAGTTGGGGGATACAAGTTCACTAAAGTGCTCATGGATGGGGGAAGTAGTATCAATATTTTGTATTATGATACGTTCCGCCACATGGGGTTGACAGATAAGGATCTTAAACCGTCGAATACGGTATTTCATGGTGTGGTGCCTGGTAAGTCTGCATATCCTGTTGGTAAGATAGCATTGGAGGTAGCTTTTGGAGATGACTACGATTCAAGGTCAGAAACAGTGACATTTGAGGTGGTGAAGATCAAAAGTCCGTACCACGCCTTGTTTGGGCGGCCGGTTTATGCTAAGTTTATGGCAAGGCCATGTTATGTTTACCTGCAGCTTAAAATGCCAGGTCATAAGGGGACTATCACAGTACATGGAAGTAGAAAAATTTCTTTGGAGTGTGAAGAAGGCGATGCGGCTTATGCTGAGTCGGTTTGTGCCACGGAGGAGTTAAAATTCTATAAGGAGCAAGTTGATCCGGCAGACATGACCTCCTTAAAAAAGCCAACCACGGAACATGATCCAGCATTGAAGTTTAAATCAGCTACAGACACTAAGATGGTTGACTTTGTCCCTGGCGATTCATCCAAATAGTTCAGCATCAGCGCTAACCTGGATCCCAAATAGGAAAGCGCGCTCATTGAGTTCATCTGTGAGAATCGGGACATCTTTGCATGGAAACCTTCTGACATGCCAGGTGTACCGAGAGAACTTGCTGAGCACACACTCAACATTGATCCGAAATTCAAACCAGTCTGACAGTTCCTCCGCCGCTTCAACGAGGAAAGGCGCAAGGCTATAGGTGAAGAGGTCGCCCGTTTGTTGGCTGCTGGGTTTATTGTTGAAGTTTTTCATCCAGAGTGGTTAGCCAATCCGGTGCTGGTTCTTAAGAAAAACGGCACTTGGCGCATGTGTGTGGACTACACAGATTTAAACAAGGCTTGCCCTGCAGACCCCTTTGCTCTCCCTCGCATTGATCAGATAATTGATGCTACGGCGGGTTGTGACCGTTTGTGTCTTTTGGACGCTTACTCTAGTTATCATCAGATCAAAATGGCAGTTAAGGACCAAGAGAAGACAGCCTTTATAACTCCCTTTGGAGCCTTCTGCTATGTTTCCATGCCCTTTGGACTCAAGAGTGCCCAGGCAACTTACCAACGATGTGTTCAGAATTGCCTTCATAAGCAAATTGGGCGCAATGTTCATGCGTATGTAGATGATATTGTGGTCAAATCCAGAGAGGAGGAGACTTTGATAGATGATCTATGGGAAACCTTTGACAATCTCCGGGTTTACAAGATGATGCTCAATCCGGAGAAGTGTGTTTTCGATGTCCCAGCAGGCAAGCTCTTAGGCTTTCTGGTTTCAAACAGAGGCATTGAGGCTAATCCGGAAAAGATTGCAGCAATTACGTCCTTGGCTAAACCGACGTGTTTTAACGATGTGCAATGTCTAGCCGGCCGGATTACAGCCTTGAGCCAGTTTATCAGCCGCCTTGGAGAGAAGGCCATCCCCTTATATCATATGCTCAAGAAAACGGATAACTTTGTCTGGAGTGAAGCAGCTGATAAGGCGTTTGAAGATCTGAAGAAACAGCTCGTGGAACCGCCCGTGCTGGCAGCACCGATCGATAAAGAGCCATTATTATTATATGTGGCTGCTAATGCCCGGGTTGTCAGCGTAGCCATTGTGGTAGAGCGCAAGGAGCCTGGCAAAGAGTATTTGATTCAACGGCTGGTTTATTATATCAGTGAGGTGCTCATTGAGTCAAAGCAGAGGTATCCGCATTGGCAAAAACTGGTGTATGGGGTGTTTATGGCAAGCCGGAAGCTCAAAAACTATTTTCAGGGCCATCCTATCACAGTAGTCAGTTCAGCTCCTCTGGGCGACATCATTCAAAACAGAGAGGCAACTGGCCGGATTGCCAAGTGGGCCATTGAGCTTGGACCCCATGGGCTCAAATATATACCCCGCACGGCGATCAAGTCCCAGGCACTCGTAGATTTCATCAACAATTGGACGGAGTTATAGGCACCTAAGGAGAAACCAGATAATACATATTGGACTATTCATTTTGATGGGTCCAGACAGCTAGAGGGTTCGGGGGCTGGAGTCGTATTAACTTCCCCACGAGGTGATAAGTTTTGTTATGTCCTCCGTTTAATGTTCCCTTGTACTAACAATGCAGCTGAATATGAGGCTTTACTCCATGGTCTTCGGATGGCTAAGGAGATGAATTTGAGCCGGGTTAAGTGCTTCGGCGATTCAGATCTGGTGGCTCAGCAAGTGTCTGGCACTTGGGATTCTAAGGACCCACTCATGGCTGCATATCGGCGAGAGGTGGACGCAGTGGCTGGTCACTTTAAAGGTTATCAGGTGGACCATATAGACCGGCGGAAGAATGAAGCGGTGGACGCTTTAAGTCCTCTTGGTTCCCAATGTAAACCGGTTCCGCCCAATGTCTTTCTTGATGTATTGCACAATCCGTCAGTCAAAATACCAACTGAAGAAGATTTGGCTATTCCTAATCCAGAGGCTCAGTTGGTGGTAGCTCTGCATACCATACCGGATTGGACGATCCCGTATCTGGATTACATGAACCGGGGCGAGTTACCAGCTGAGGAAACGTTGGCTCGACAGATAATCCGGTGTTCCAAGTCCATGACCATACTCAACGGGGAGTTACATCGTTACAGTGTTTCAGGAGCAATTCTACGATGCGTTTCTCCTCAAGAAGGTTGTGAGATTTTGTGAGAAATTCATGAAGGGGATTGCGGTCACCACGCCGGTTCAAAGTCGTTGGTTGCTAAAGCTTTTCGCCACGGTTTTTACTGGTTGATGGCGCATGCTGATGCGGAGCATTTAGTTAAAAGATGTGATGGATGTCAAAAGTTTGCCCGCTGTTGAGGATATTACTGCTGGGCGTAAACCAGCCTATCTGGGCCGGGTCAACTTCATCAGTAGTTCCAGAAGTGATAAAGCCCAAGAAGGCAGATGAGGGCCTAAGGCCCGTAGCCGGTTCAAGACTTGTAGCTGTAAACCAGAAGTTGTATATAAGCTTGTATTGTAAGTTAGGAATAAGGAGAGACCAACCCGGATATGAATATCGACCGGTGTTGGGACTCTGTGAACCGACGGGTGTCACCCGTGTATATAAGGGGACGACCCGGTGGCGGTTTAAGAACGGACAACAACTCGAGACATAGGCGAAGCTTGTTTGCTCCCTAGTCATCGAAACCCCATCAATTCCATCACAACTAGACGTAGGCTTTTACCTTCATCGAAGGGGCCGAACTAGTATAAACTCTCTTGCGTCCCTGTGTCCGCTTTAACCCCTTCAAGCTAACCCGTCGCGATGGCTCCACGACTAAGTCCTTTCTCTAGGACATCTGCCGTGACAAAACCACGACAGTTGGCTCCCATCGTGGGGCTATCGCACGATGGTTTCCGGTTCTTGGAGGGCCGCTTTGAAGGACTCGAGGGCTACGCTGTAGGCCGGATGACTAAGAGTCGTCGCGGCAAGCTCTACATCGACGACGCAGGCTGGGGCCCTGAGGCCGGTTCAATTGAGTACGGGTACCGGGTCCCCTTTGGTGGCATTCACGTTTTCATTGGCAAGATCGGTGAACCGGGCCCTGAGCCGGACATCTGCGCCGACCTCGTCGAGACGGCTCAGCGTGCGCGATCCGCCCGGGTTAAACCGGCCATGAAATGTGCCTTCGTGGGAGTCATCCATGGAGGAAGTTATGAGGGTGGATCGGAATCTCGTGGCGATACCGTCGTTTATTCCGATGATGAGTCATCGACCGGAGAAACTGAATCTCTTTATCAGCTACAAGACGGCCGGATTGGGGGCTGTTCCGATGGCGACAGTATTTTGGACCCCTCTGATCTGCCCAACCGGGTTGGAATATTCATGGTCGGAACACAAGCAGCACTTCATTCTTCGACAGCTGCGGCAACGATCTCTGGTTCAGCAGCGGCGACGGCTGCCGGGGCAGGAGGCCCTGTGCGCCCGCCGGCTCAGGTTCTATCAGAGCTATTTGATGCGTTGGCTGTGCTTATGGCGGAAGTTAATCCACCGGATCAGGACGTTCACAATGCAGAGGTTGCAAAGGTAAAGGAACAGATCACCCAGGCCAAGGCGGATCTGGCGGCTGAGGACACCAGGATGGCCACAGAGCGGGCCGCTTTAGATGCACAAGCCTACAGGCTTATGTTGGACCAGAGTGCGTCGCATGAAGTCATGAGGAGGAAGCACCGATCCCGTTTACCTCTGGTTTTCGAGGCCAGAGACCTTTTCAACACTCCAAGACCAAGAACTGGCAATCCGCTGGAGGGAAACCAGACAGAAGCCCCTGGGACCGGTGCACCGGTTCAGCCTCGTCAGATGGACCCGCCTCGTCAAAACACCATTATACCTCAGGCCGCTTTAACACCTCCGGGTCACTACTCCAACCCAATGGACAATCATGTTGCCGCTGCTGCACGGTTGGAGGACATTCCAATTGAAGGTGATTCGCCGCAGGCAGTAGAGACGCGACGGGTCAAGGAACTTCTGAGGACATCTTTGGCCCAACAGGAAGAGTACTCGTACAACCGCGACCGGATCCACTCGACCCCCCGTCCAAGCCGGAGCTATAGCAGACATATGGATGAACCAGCAGTGTCAAGTAATGAACGGCGTGGAGCACCCCATGACAACAACCCGGCGGGTGGTGCTGATAACACTCAGGGAGTAGTGGACCGGGCCCGCGCGCGTAGGGAGGCCGAGTTAGCCACACGGCATCAGGCTCGGCAGCTCACGCCGGTTCGTCCAACCACCTTGACTGAACCTGGTGTTACTTCTAGTTCTTTGGGGGTGCCTTGCCTTATCCCCGCTTTACGCAACGTGCGCCTGCCCAAGGATTTCAAAGGCCCGCGCAAGGTACCAAATTACACAGCGGATCAACCTCCAGAGACATGGGTGGAGAGCTATGAGATGGCCATGGAAATGCTTGATGTGGATGACGCGGCATGTGCAAAATACTTCACCATGATGCTTGAAGGAACGGCCCATACTTGGTTAAAAAGCTTGTCGGCTAATTCTATCAGTTCATGGGCCCAGTTACGAGCCCGGTTTATCAGCAATTACAAGGATACTTGTAAACAGCCTATGTCGATAGTGGACTTAGCTGCATGCGTCCAGAAGGAAGGAGAATCAATGACTCATTGGTTGCGCCGGGTTTCACAAGTGTTGCACTCCTCAGACCGCATCAACGCTGACACCGCAGTATTAACCCTAGAAGGCAACTGCCGGTTTGGGCCCCTGAAGCTAAAGTTGGGACGGATGAAGCATCATTGCACCGACATGGGGACCCTCATGGCCGCTTTGGTGAAATATGCTGATTCTGATAGTACCAAGGATCCCGAATCTGATGATGACAAGACAGGGAAAGGGAAGAAGAACAGCAGCTCCAAAGGTCAGCAGCATCACTGGGCAGGCAATGGTGGTGGAGGCAAGCGTAAAGCGGATGGTAACATGGACTTTGTGGCTAATACCAACGCACAGGACAATGGCCAGCGACGCAAGGGTAGGCCGAAAAATCATAATGGAGCACCCAACCCTAACCCAAACCGCCTAAACTATCTGCTAAGCTAGCCCTGTCCAAGACATGGGACGAAGGAGGCGCCAGCAAACCACGTTTGGAAGGATTGCTTTATTATGCAGGAGTTCAAGAATTCTAATAATTTCTGGTATGATCACGAATCTGGCGGTGGCTCAGGATCCGGGCCGGGTTACGGTGGAGGAAGTTCCGGTTCAGGATTCAATAGTAATCCGGGCGGACATAATGGTCAAAATAGTCAGAACAACCAGGGTGGTTACAACCAACAGCAGCAACAGTCAGGTTACCAGAGCAACCCAAAGCAGTTGAGTAATGGGCAGTACCATGTCTTCACCACTAGCTTGGACAAGCGAGACCGGAAGGTTCAGAGGCGGGCGGTCAACTCTGTTGAACCGGCCATACCCCGTTATCTATGTTGGTCTGAACAGCCAATCATATGGAGCAGAGAAGATCACCCTCCCCAGGTCGATAATCCGGGTCAGTTGGCTCTGGTGGTGGCGCCTCAGGTGGGAGGTTACAAGTTCACCAAGGTGCTCATGGATGGAGGGAGCAGCATTAACATCCTGTACTATGAGACCTTCCGTCGTATGGGACTAATAGATAAGAATCTCAAACCGTCTAATACAGTATTCCACGGTGTAGTGCCTAGCAGATCAGCATATCCCGTTGGTAAGATAGCTCTGGAAGTGGCCTTTGGGGATGATCATGATTCCAGGTCGGAGACATTGACGTTTGAAGTGGTGAAAATCCAAAGTCCATATCATGCCCTGTTTGGGCGACCGGCCTACGCCAAGTTTATGGCTCGGCCCTGTTATGTGTATTTGCAGCTCAAGATGCCGGGTCACAAGGGGACAATAACGGTTCACGGAAGCCGCAAAATCGCTTTGGAGTGTGAGGAAGGAGATGCGGCCTATGCAGAGTTGGTCTGTGCCACCGAGGAGTTGAAGTATTATAAAGAAAATGTTGATCCGGCGGACATGACTCCGTTGAAGAAGCCAACTACGGAGCATGATCCGGCCCTGAAGTTCAAATCGGCAGTAGAAACTAAGCTTGTTGACTTCGTACCTGGCGATTCGTCCAAGCAGTTCAGCATCAGTGCCAACTTGGATCCGAAATAGGAAAGCGCGCTCATCGAGTTCATCGGTGAGAATCGGGACATTTTTGCATGGAAGCCCTCTGACATGCCAGGTGTACCGAGGCAACTCGCTGAGCACACACTTAATGTGGATCCTAAATATAAACCGGTGAAATAGTTCCTCCGCCGGTTTAACGAAGAAAGACGCAAGGCGATTGGAGAAGAGGTAGCTAGGCTCTTAGCAGCTAGCTTTATTGTTGAAGTTTTTCACCCTGAGTGGCTTGCCAATCCGGTGCTGGTCCTCAAGAAAAACGGCACCTGGCGCATGTGTGTGGATTACACAGATCTTAATAAAGCTTGTCCAGTAGATCCTTTTGCCCTCCCCCGTATTGATCAAATTATTGATGCTACGACGGGTTGTGAGCGTTTAAGTTTTTTGGATGCATATTCTGGCTATCATCAGATCAAAATGGCAGTTAAGGACCAGGAGAAGATGGCATTTATAACTCCCTTTGGAGCCTTCTGCTATGTGTCTATGCCCTTCGGGCTCAAGAGTGCCCAGGCAATGTAAGTGCATCTAGTGCCACCCCTAGTTGGTTTTGGAGTATTGACGACAAACCTAGCTGAGGGACTAATGTGTTTGTGAGAATTGCAGGAAAACACAAGTAGAAGTCCCTCATTGATTCGGTTTTACTACCAGAGATGACCCCTAAAATGTACGAAGACATTGAAGACAATGGTGGTTTATGAAGATATTCATATTGAAGACAATGACATGAGAAGACTCCCTATGAAGCTTTTGGAACTCGAAGACCTAGATCCTTCGTAGTTTTATTTCATTCATGTTGTGTCATAGGAACCACCGTACTGTTAAGTGGGGTCGAAGAGAACCAGTCAGAATGACTGAAGTGATGCCTAATTCAAATCCTATGTCTTCGAGCGAAGACTTTGAGAGAAAATCTTTTCCAGAGTCAAACAAGTCAGCTTTACTTGTAGCCCAAGTAAAGTTACCGTGTGAGTTCAAAATTCGACAGTTGGTACACGTGTCAGTTCCTTAGTGACCCAGGGTCATTTCGGACAGATCAGGTCGGGTTGCCAAGTGGCTATAAATAGTCCACCCCCCACAACCATAAACGGTTGGCTGCTCAGATTTCAGTGCACGGCTTTTGTCGTTTGAGAGCAACCCACCTCGAAGCCTTTGAAAGAAAAATTCCCAGTGAGGAGAAAAGCCCTAACCACCCAGAGCCAGAGTAAATTGGGCATCACTTAAGTCTTCGTGTCTGTGTGATTTGAAGACTTATTACACTTGAGGACTGTGCATCCTCCAGACGGTTAGGCGTCGCGTTCTGAGCATCCAAGAGAAATTGTGGATTGTCAGTGAACGAAGTCTGTGAAGGTTTGGGAGTCTACCTTGAAGACTTACCTGAGTGATTGGGCGAGGTCTGTGTGACCTTAGCTCAAGGAGAAAACGGTGAGGACTGGGTGTCTTGGACTAAGTGTCCTTGACTGGGTGTCCGGGACTGTGTGTCCTTTGGTTTAAATACCTAGCCGCTCCAACCAGACGTACAGTTGTCACAGCAACTGGAACTGGTCCAACAAATCATTGTCTTCAACGTGTCACTGGTTTCATCTTCACTTCCTTTCGCTTACAGTTATTCATTGTGAAGCCATTGCATGCTTGCTTTATCTTTTGTCTTCACAACATGAATGTATGATCTGTTTGGCTTCATAACTTCTTCCTACCTGATCCTTATTACACTGAAGCTGTTTGTCATTGCGCTTTCACTCTATTGAATACATGACCATGGCTGGCCTAGTGTAATCTAACTTCCGCTGCATAGTAATAGGCATGATCTTCACTGTTTGTCTTCACAACTCTCACGTTTTGAAGACTTTCATAAAAATCGCCTATTCACCCCCCCTCTAGTCGATATAACGCACTTTCAGGCAACTTATCAACGGTGTGTACAAAATTGTCTTCACAAACAAATCGGTCGTAATGTACATGCTTACGTGGATGATATCATGGTTAAGTCTAGGGAGAAGGAGACTTTGATTGATGATTTGAAGGAAACCTTTGATAACCTGAGGACATACAAGATGATGCTTAATCCGGACAAGTGTGTCTTTGGTGTACCGGTGGGCAAGCTATTGGGTTTTCTGGTGTCCAACAGGGGAATTGAGGCTAATCCGGAGAAGATCACGGCCATCACCTACCTGGCTAAACCAAAGTGTATCAATGATGTTCAACGACTGGCCGGCCGGATTGCAGCATTAAGCCGGTTTATCAGTCGTCTTGCTGAGAAGGCAATCCCTTTGTATCAGATGTTGAAAAAGACGGATCAGTTTGTCTGGAATTCCGCCGCTGATGAAGCGTTTGAGGACTTAAAGCGGCAATTGGCCAATCCGCCGGTGCTCGCCGCTCCCATTGACAAGGAGCCGTTGCTGCTCTATGTTGCTGCCAATGCTCGGGCGGTCAGCGTGGCTATTATGGTGGAGCGAAAGGAGGCAGGTAAGGAGCATCCGGTTCAACGACCGGTCTATTATATCAGCGAGGTACTAATCGAGTCCAAGCAAAGGTATCCGCATTGGCAGAAGCTGGTGTATGTTGTTTTTATGGCAAGCCGGAAGCTTAAACAATACTTCCAAGGGCACCCAATTATGGTGGTCAGTTCTGCTCCTTTGGGAGATATCATCCAGAACCGGGAAGCAACTAACCGGATTGCAAAGTGGGCTATAGAGCTGGGGCCGTACGGTTTGAAGTATGTGCCTCGGACAGCGGTTAAGTCTCAAGCACTTGTTGATTTCATCAATGATTGGACGGAAATGCAAGCACCTGAAGAAAAGCCGGATCATACGTATTGGACCATTCATTTTGACGGATCCAGGCAATTGGAAGGCTCGGGGGCTGGAGTCGTATTAACTTCCCCACGAGGTGATAAGTTTTGTTATGTTCTCCGCTTAATGTTCCCTTGTACTAACAATGCAGCTGAGTATGAAGCCTTGCTCCATGGTCTCCGCATGGCTAAGGAGATGAATCTAAGTCGAGTTAAGTGCTTCGGTGACTCGGACCTTGTGGCTCAGCAGGTGTCTGGCACTTGGGACTCCAAGGACCCACTCATGGCAGCATATCGTCGTGAGGTGGATATTGTTGCAGGTTATTTCAAAGGCTATCAGGTGGACCACGTGGACCGGCGGAAAAATGAAGCGGCGGGCGCTTTAAGCCGGCTGGGCTCTCAGCGCAAACCGGTCCCGCCCAATGTTTTTCTGGATGTGCTGCACAACCCGTCGGTCAAGATCCCTGGTGAAGAGGATTTGGCTATTCCTGATCCGGAGGCTCATTTGGTGGCAGCTCTTCATGTTATTCCGGATTGGACGCTTCCTTATCTGGCGTACAAGAACCGGGGCGAGTTGCCAGAGGATGAGATTCTGGCCCGGCAGATAATCCGGCGATCCAAGTCCATGGCTATCATCAATGGTGAGTTGCATCATTGCAGTGTATCAGGAGCTTTTCAACGCTGCGTGTCTCCTGAAGAAGGCCGTGAAATTTTGCGTGAGATCCACGAAGGAGATTGTGGTCACCATGCCGGTTCAAAGTCTCTGGTGGCTAAAGTGTTTCGCCATGGCTTCTATTGGTTAACTGCTCATGCTGATGCGGAGGATCTGGTTAGACGATGTGATGGTTGCCAAAGGTTTTCAAGACGTGCTCATGTACCGGCTCAAGAATTGAGAATGATTCCAATTACTTGGCCGTTTGCAACTTGGGGGCTGGATATGGTTGGGCCTTTCAAAAGGTCCAAAGATAAGAAGACCCACCTCCTGGTGGCGGTTGACAAGTTTACAAAGTGGGTGGAGGCAGAACCTGTTAGCAAGTGTGATGCGGCCACGGCGGTTCAATTCATCAAAAAGGTGATTTTCCGGTTTGGCTTTCCGCACAGTATCATTACAGATAATGGTACCAATTTATCCAAAGGTGCCATGAAGGAGTTCTGCGAACAGGAGCACATCCGGCTCGACGTTTCATCAGTGGCACACCCACAGTCCAATGGTCAAGCAGAAAGAGCTAATCAAGAGATCTTGAGAGGCATCAAGCCCCGGCTCATGGTTCCTTTGCAGAGAACGTCGGGTTGTTGGGTAGAAGAATTACCATCTGTGTTATGGAGCATCAATACAACACCCAACAGATCAACAGGATACACACCGTTCTTCATGGTTTATGGAGCGGAGGCGGTTCTTCCCAGTGATATCCGTCATGATTCACCTTGTGTGACGGCTTATATTGAAGCGGACAACGAGACGGCACGGCAATATGCTCTGGACCGGTTGGATGAAGAGCGTGACATCGCAGCCGCCCGGTCGGTGATTTACCAGCAGGATCTTCGTCGTTATCACAGTCGCCGAGTCAGAACCAGAACCTTTCAGGAAGGAGATTTGGTGCTTCGGCTCATCCAAGATCAAACTGATATGCATAAGCTATCCCCACCTTGGGAGGGGCCTTTCGTGGTTAGCAAGAATCTGCACAACGGGTCGTACTATCTGATCGATATTCGAGAGCATAAAGACTCACGCACATCAGAGGAGGAGACCAACAGGCCGTGGAACATAGCTCATCTTCGGCCTTACTATACCTGAGCCATTGGCTATACTTATGTACATATTACGACAATGTATATATTATGATTAAATATAATAAACCGGAACCTCAGCTAAAGCGGGGTATCTGTTCTTTACATCATGTGAGGTTACACGGAGTTGCTCTAAAGCGGCCTCCGGTTTACCCCTTGAGTTCGCTTTTTAAAAGCATCATGTTATATCACTTGGGGGTTTGGTCGTGTCCGAACCAATACCATACCTCTTGATAGGCGAGAGCCACCAGATCACTTGGGGACTTGGTCATGTCTGAACCAGTCATGCCTCTTGATCGGCCTAAGGCCATAGAATCACTTGGGGGCTTGGTCAAACCCGAAACATGACCATGCCATTTGGTCGGCATAAATGCCACGGTTTCATTTGGGGACCTGGCTGACTAGAACCATAGTTACACCTAACAGGAGCTTGGTCGTGTTTGGCCATGGTAACGCCATTTGATCAGCTCAAATAAACCTTTTTTGCAAACGGTTTTGTCATTGCATTTGCTTCACACTTTTTCTTTGAAGGGGGGGTTTTGCTTTTTATTGCGTTTTTTAAACCGACAAAGTTTTTTAACCAATCAATTGACAGAACACAGTTCACGTCAATCCGGAGACTATTTGCCCGGTTTGATCCTGGTTGTTAACATCCTCTTATGGAGTAACACGGTGTTTATTATAACCCGGCACGGTTTACCTGGTAAACCAGCGTCATATATATACAGGAGCTGTTATCTCCTCCAACAGTGTGGGTTTGCAAAACTCCGCTTCAAGATTGGCCAAGCCAACTTCATGCTCAATGATGGCAGGTATTATGTATCGTAAAAATTTGGTTATATACTTAAGAATTTTTTGGATGTTTTGACTTCATATATGCAGACATCATATTCCGCTGGATGGTACAACCGCGGTGGCACTTGAAGAGTTTTTTATTGCAGAGAGTGCTTTGGAAAGTTCATCACCACAGGAAGAACAAATTATGCACGAAGGCATATCAACATCAAAAGTAACAGCTAGTCTATTACAAGGCAACACAGTGCCCATAATAATATCATTGTTTTTCGCAAAGGAGAGGCATTTTCAAAACCGGCTTCCGGTTCAAGCTTGGTCACCAGCCTGGCCTGATGGTTGTGGGTCATCATGCGCCGCTTCAGCCTCCGTTTCTCTACCCAGTGGCTGGAAATAAACAGTTGTCCAGTCGATTCCCATTAATGCTTGAAAAACAGCTTCATCATGGATCAGCAATGACGGGTCAATATCGGGAGCGTATGTGTGCTTACGGATTGGAGGGATAAGATTTTCCGACTCATGAATTGGGGCAGCTATTCGCTTGTTCTGATTATCATATTGAGCTTGATAACGAGACAAGTCTGCTTCTTTAGCCAGTTGACAAGCTAGCGGACGCACCTCCCGGTTTATGGCTCGCTGATCCGCTTCACTAAATTCTGACCCATCTTCTTTCAAGCTGGGATAGCCCTGAGCCGCTTCAATAGGATCAAAATCCGGCACCCAGGCTTTTGCCCGCATTAAGGCATTGATCGTACCGGTTCGAGCAGCAGATTTCTTCAGCTCTTCAACCCGGGCAGGAAGCACCGACAGTTTCATCAGGGTATCTTGAATCAAAGTGGGTGCCAGTTTGTTGTGAGATGTGGTACAGATGATCCGTTGTGCGCCGGTATACAGCTGTTCGACCAACGTGTAGACGGCTTTCAATTTTTTCCGCACATCTGACCCCAAGTGACCAGTGCGTGTCCCTGAAATATCATAAGGGTTAAACCGGCAGCTTTGTAAGAAGGCCGAGTCAATTCAGAAGTCAAACTGGTTTACCAAAGATAGCAGTGGTCATAGTATGCACGTGCCACTTTATACTGGTCAGTTCATCCACCACCGGTTTTAGTGCAGCCTCAGCATCCTCTGCTCGTTTGATTAAAGTGGACTTTTCAGTGGCCCAATCTGCCTGCTTCTTCTTGAAGTTCTCCTTAAGCTGCTCCATGGCGCTTAAAGCGCTGGCTAATTCCTCTTTTGCTTTGGAGGTTTCAGCTTGTTGGGTTTTCAGGTTTTCTTGGAGGTCGGCGATTTGGTTTTCTTTCATCTTCAGCTCAGCCTGCATGCAGACAGTTATATGCTTCAACAAAACGATACAAGGATTGAAGTACCAACCACATAACAAGTTATGCACTTGGCACTTGGGGGCTAATGCATATTCGATCTTCATCTTTCAATTGCTTACAAAGTCCCAAGATCAATACAAGTATTCAACTTGGCACTTGGGGGCTAATGGCTATTTGCTCATATATATTCTGATGCGGCAATTTCAATTACTTAAAGTACCGGTTTAACTACGCTAAGTTGAACCGGCCCTTGGGGGCTACATCAGCGAATTTCAAAGCATCAAGATTTATATTAGTAAGTCCCGGTTTGAAAGAATATTACAAACCAGCCCTTGGGGGCTAGGAGAGTCGGCAAGAATGGAAGCATACAAGCAGGAAGGAGCATATGGAAGTTACCTCATATTTATCTTTCATCATATTAACCAGACCGGCTTCATAGTCGCGACTGGTATACAGCCGGTTCAGATAGCCGAAATGGATATCTTGGGCGTTCAGAGCAGCATAAGTCATCAGATCAGCGTTCCACTTGCCTTTGCCAAAGGCAGCAAATTCTTCCTTGGCAGAATGTTTGTACAAAGCGACAGGATTGCTTGGCTCAGTATGGCCAGTGCCAGTAATGACAACCTCATCATGCTTGGTATCACCGGTTTGCACTGGAGTTGTTGGCTTGTTAGTAGGTTTTGCTGGACCGGTGGAGCTTTCAATCCGGATGGAGCCTGTGGGCTGATTGACAGGACCTGAGGCATCAGTAGGTCTCTCTTAAGCAATAAGATCGTCGTCTTGCTGCGGTAGATCGTTGGGTATATCCTCAGGAATAGCCACTTCAAGATCAGGTGTCTTGCCTGGCTCAAGAACGGCATCTTGTTCGGCCGCTTTGTCCAGGCGAGCCTTCTTGCTTGGCCTAGGTTTGGCCCTGAGAAGAATAACAAAATCAAATACAGCATATGTTCTAAGGCGATGTGCTACAAATATCACAATAATTATAGCTTACCCAAGCACCGTTTTGAGCGGTGGCAGCTGAGTAGCCGATGACTCGCCAGAAGATGAGTGGGAAGTAACCTGGTAATCGGAGTCAGACGGATTAAGAGGTTGACGAAAGCAGCCTGCTTTAGGACAAGCAGTGACAAGCAAATTAGAGACCTTTGAATGGCGTTTCCAAACCAGACTGTTCGGTAAACCGGCGGAGGTAACTACCTGGCCGCTGTGCCGGGTTGTGCGACGAGCTTCGTGTTGTTGGGTCTTCATAAGAAATTTAGGATCCAAATAAGCAAGAGGATGAGAAAATTTAACTTTACGGTTTTCCTGACGGATTTTTTGTGAAGGCAAAGGTTCTGAATCGGAAGAGAGAATAATTACCTCTGCAGCATCTGCGTGGCTGGCTTTGGCATCATCCTGACAAATATCATCATCAATAAGACGCATGAAAAATAAACCAAGTGAGTCAAGCTCTACCTCAAGGTCCGGATTATCCACATCATCATCAGGGGCCGGATTAGAAGATGCCGTGGTTCTTTTCCTGTGGGCAGTCTTCTTCACAGCTTTAGTCTTTTGCCGAGTTGCTCTTTCCGGTTTGTCTGGTTTTTCTGGTTTCTCCTGCGGCAGTTTTTTGCTCCAAAATGGATCATTGCCCTGATTACACAGACACTGATATTAAACAATGACCAGACATATCAATAACAGATTCAGCAAAAAGAAAAATCAAAGTCTTATAGCTGGCGTTTGTTGGTGGCACAGAAGGGAAGCAGGCCGGTTCTAGCGCAGACGTGTTCCGGTTCATTCAGCATCTTATTCACAGCCTTTGTGATTTCTTCATCGGAGAGCTGGATTTTTGAATGTCGCAGTGGGTCATCAACACTGTCAGTATACTCGCACATCAAACCGGAGCGTTGACTAAGGGGCAGTATGCTCCATGATATCCAACAGCGAGCGAGATCAACTCCTGTTAAATCGTTGGCCATAAAGGCTCTAAGCTTTGACAGTTGGGGAGCATATTTGCTTCTCTCCTGGGCAGTCAATCTTTGAGGAAAAGGGTGTGTATTGCTGAGCCGCTCCGGACGAAAGCCAGGCAAGGGATTCTCACCAGCAGGGGAGGTGTCTTTGCAGTAGAACCATGTCTGATTCCACTCTTTGGGGTGGCTGTGCAGCTTGGCGTGAGGGTATGTGACCTCTTTCCTTTTCTGAATCGCCACTCCACCCAACTCCGTATTAGAGCCATCAGTAAACTCAGTACGGCGGTTTAGATGGAAAAGGTCTCTGAACAATTCCACTATGGGCTCCTCTTGAAAGAACACCTCACAGAGCACTTGGAAGTGACACATATTTGTAACAGAGTTGGGGCCAGTGTCTTGTGGATGGAGTTGGAAATCGGCTAAAACATCCCGGTAAAATTTAGAACCAGGCGGCTTAAAGCCCCGGGCTAAGTGATCTACGAAAACAACAACCTCTCCTTCTCGAGGTGTGGGAGGGCATTCTTTGCCAGGAGCCCTCCAATGGATGGTATATTTGCTGCCTAAAGCGCCAATCAGGACTAAATCGTCCAGTTGAGCCTCTGTGACGCGAGAAGGAATCCAATTGCACTCATATACTTGCTTGGCCATGATGGAATCTACAAGGTAGAAGATCCCGGTTCAAAAATGCATTTGATCAAGGTACGTTGGTATGTGCACTGTTAAACCGGAGACAGAACTATCTGAATCGGAGTTTCATGAAGCAACCAACATCTGGCGGTTCAACAAGGGGACTAATGGCATATACCGGTTTGGAAAAAATTTCTATAAGGTTAAACCGCCTGATCTAAGCATTGAAAAGCTGAGATTGCGGATGGACAAGTATGCAGAAACAGGTTTCACAAGATTTCTTTACAGCATTGGATCTGAAGCAAGTTCAGAAAAGAGATAAATACTTAGAGGTTCAAAAGGAGCAGTACCGAACCTATGAGCAAAACGTTCATATAGATCTATGGTTTTGAGATGCATAAGTGAAGGCGAAGGTCAAACAACTGTCATTGCACATAATAAAGAATTGCGGATTCATCTAAAGATCTATCGCATGAGCAAGAAGTAGACGATGAATACTGAAGAACTGTGAAACCCTAAAACAGATCTGTGGGGGAAAGGATAGAAGGTTTACCGGAGCTGCGGAAGACGCGGAAGGTTGCCGCGATGCTCTGGTGCGCCAAGGTTGATGCAGCGGCCAAGGTTGAGGCAGAGGTCGACGGTGGCGGCGGAGCTCTGAAGTCGGGCGATGCGAGGAAGACAAAGTAGAAGGGGAAGAAGGGAAAGAGAAAGGAAATGACCCTTCGGTCCTATTTATAAGGCAAAAAGACATGTGTCAGGCGCGACAATCAAGGGGCCATGAAACGGAGCTATCGCCTCGATTTCTGCAGATATATTAAACAAAGAAGCATAATGGATATCTTCGTTATGACAGGTGACGTCACTCCAGTTTACAACAATCAAAGAAGATGACATCATGGCGGTTTACCAATTTATGAGAAGACGTTGAAGATGAAGTTTTTGTTAAAGGATTGACATGAACCCGTTCAAATCAATCTGGGGCCTAATGTTGAGGATATTACTGCTGGGCGTAAACCGGCCTATCTGGGCCGGGTCAACTTCATCAGTAGTTCCAGAAGTGATAAAGCCCAAGAAGGCAGATGAGGGCCTAAGGCCCGTAGCCGGTTCAAGACTTGTAGCTGTAAACCGGAAGTTGTATATAAGCTTGTATTGTAAGTTAGGAATAAGGAGAGACCAACCCAAATACGAATATCGACCGGTGTTGGGACTCTGTGAAACCGACGGGTGTCACCCGTGTATATAAGGGGACGACCCGGCGGCGGTTTAAGAACGGACAACAACTCGAGACATAGGCAAAGCTTGTTTGCTCCCTAGTCATCGAAACCCCGTCAATTCCATCACAACTAGACATAGGCTTTTACCTTCATCGAAGGGGCCGAACTAGTATAAACTCTCTTGCGTCCCTGTGTCCGCTTTAACCCCTTCAAGCTAACCCGTTGCGATGACTCCATGACTAAGTCCTTTCTCTAGGACATCTGCCGTGACAAAACCACGACACCCGTCGTACGCATGTTCCGGCTCAAGAGTTGCGGATGATTCCAATTACGTGGCCGTTTGCCACTTGGGGGCTGGATATGGTTGGACCCTTCAAGCGCTCCAAGGACAAGAAGACCCATCTGTTAGTAGCAGTTGATAAATTCACTAAGTGGGTAGAGGCAGAGCCAGTCAGCAAGTGTGATGCAGCCACGGCGGTTCAATTCATCAAAAACGTGATATTCCGGTTTGGCTTTCCACATAGCATTATAACAGATAATGGCACTAACCTGTCAAAAGGAGAGATGGAAGAATTCTGTCAATGTGAGCACATCCGTCTTGATCTAGCATCAGTGGCTCACCCCCAATCTAATGGTCAAGCGGAAAGGGCAAATCAAGAAATTCTGCGTGGTATCAAACCAAGGCTTATGGTTCCCTTAAAGCGGACGCCGGGTTGTTGGGTCGAGGAGCTACCTTCTGTGTTATGGAGCATCAACACCACACCCAATAGGTCTATGGGTTACACGCCTTTCTTCATGGTTTATGGAGCAGAGGCGGTTCTTCCTAGTGACATCCGTCATGATTCGCCCCGTGTGGTAGCTTATGTTGAAGCTGATAATGAGAAGGCACGTCAGGATTCTCTGGACCTGTTGGATGAAGAGCGGGATCTTGCAGCAGCGCGTTCGGCGATTTATCAACAGGATCTTCGACATTATCACAGCCGCCGGGTTAAAACTAGAACCTTTCAAGAAGGTGATTTGGTGCTCCGATTCATCCAAGATCAGACTGATATGCACAAGTTATCCCCCCCTTGGGAAGGACCCTTTGTGGTCAGCAAAAATCTGCACAATGGATCCTACTACCTCATTGATGTTTGAGAGCATGAAGACTCACGTCAATCGGAGGAGGAGACAAAGAGGCCATGGAACATAGCTCTCCTTCGGCCTTACTATACTTGAAGCCATAGGCTTTTTCACCTATACATATTTATGACAGTGTATATACCATATAATAAATCGGAGCCTCCGTTATAAGCGGGGTATCTGTTCTTTCTTATATCATATGTGTGCTTTTACAAAGTTAGCGGTCAAAGCGGAGTCTTTGTTAAACCGGATTTTGCAGTTGCATAAAGATAAAGAAAATCACTAGGGGGCTTGGTCATGTTTGAACCATAGCTACACCTCTTGACAGGCATTTCAGGCACACAAGGAAAAATTTGTGGAGCCAAAGAGAGTATTGTACACCGTACAAACTCAAACATAGGCACACGCTGAGCATCGCTCACAAAGTTACTTGGGGGATCTTTTTTGCAAAGCAACAAAGAGTTTGAAAGGACCCTCGTAATTGGCTATCAAGCCACGGCTTGGAAGCCTGGTGTATTCACCTAAAACCTCGGGTTAACCTGCCTTCATCAAGTAAGCCACTCCTATCCAGGTAATCCTGGCATGACCCATCGAACATTTGACAAGTCAATCTTTTACAGACCCTGAACTTGTCATAGTTAAAATGGTGATTGGTTAATTGGAGGCCCATCTTAAAAGGCTTTGTTAAATGGTTTAACTTAGAGGCCTGGCAGCCCATGAAAAGCCTCGATTTGGAGCCTGGCAGCTCGTAAAAAGCCTCGCATATTTTCCTATTTGAATTTTGTTTGTTAACAATCATAAGTATTTTTTGATAAACCGGCATCCTTGATCCGGCTTGCTTTCCAACCACTAGTTGTTGGCTCATGATCAATTATAAACCGGTGGTCACTGACCCGGTCTGGTTTGACTAAATCACCAGTGTTATGAAGAAAATCCGGTAGGTATACCGGTCCGGTTTAATAGATAGACCAGCATTATGAAGATGAGATTATCAAACGTATCGGGTTGGTGTTAAACACCTTTGCTGTATACACGTTTGCTCACTCAATGAGGTATGTTCTGTACATTATTTTTTGCACAAACACTTGATTATTCAGTTCAAGTACTATATACTTCTTGGATATTATGACATGTTTAGCGGTAAACCGCTAGACACTTTTAAGTTTTTTGTACCTAGGAAGGCAAGTCATCATAGACTATGCATAAAATATATCCTGAAGGGCGGCACAGAATGCCACAAAGAGTTATGAAACATGCTCGATGGCATGGCAGATAAACAAAGTTTCAGCTATCCTATTACATGAAGCTTCAAAGCGTCTCAAACAGTGCCATTTTTTCACAGTAGCCATGTAAACCGGCGACCGGATCAGGACTCTTCATCACGACGGTTTGATGGTTGCGAATCAGTTGGTGTAGGTACTTCTTCATCCCACCCCAGCCCCTGGAAATCAGTCGTTGACCAATCGATTCCGGTTAAAGCTTGGAACACTGCTTCCTCATGGATAAGATCAGAAGAGTTAATATTAGGGGCATAAGTGTGCTTACGAATCGGAGGCACAAGTTCCTCGACTTCATCGATCTCAGCCGGCTGTCTTCTCCCTTCTGCATCATAAAACGGTTGGAAATGGGACAAATCGGTGTCCTCAGCCAATTTGCTGGCCGCTGGCCACACCTGTTTGGTCAACCGCCAAAGATCATCATTGTCAAAGTTTGAACCGTCTTCTTTAATGCCTGGATAACCTTTAATGATATCCTCCACTTCAAGATCTGGAATCCAGGCCTTGGCTCGAATAAGGGCAGTTAATGCTCTGGCTCTTGCAGCGGCTCTTTTCAACTCAGCAATACGCGCCGGTAACATGCCCAGCTTCTCAAGGGTTTCCTTAATCAAGGTTGGCGCCGGTTTGTTATACGCTGCTGTACTAATGGCTCGCTGAGATCCAGAGTATAGCTGCTCAACCAATGTATATGCCGCTTTGAGCTTCACCCGCATATCTGCACCAAGATGAGTGATCCGAGTTCCTACCAAAGATTTTATCAACATTTTGGTCAGTTTTAAGATTCATTGGCTGATGCAACATACATAAGCAGATACTTACCAAAGATAGCAGAGGTCATAGCATTGATTTGGCGCTTCAAATCGGCTAGTTCTTCAGCCACCGGTTTCAGGGCTTCCTCGGCATCTACAGCTCTTTTGGTCAAACCGGCTTTTTTGGTTTCCCAGTCAGCACGAGCTTGATTGAAGGATTCTTTCAATTTTTCCATTCCGACCAGGGCCTGGGTCAGCTCCTCTTTGGCCTTTGCAGCTTCGTCCTGTTGAGACTTCACATTTTCTTGCAAGTAAGAGTTTTGGGTATCTTTGCTTCTCAGTTCAGCCTGCAACATTGAAGGTATATTCAACAAAACAACATATTTATGCACTAAGTATAAAGCATATAACAAGTTATCCACTTCATACTTGGGGGCTAATGCCTATTTGCTCTCAAATACTACCCTCTATGCAAGTCTCCAGAACAATGCAAGCATTATCCTTGACACTTGGGGGCTAATGTACGTTTGTTCTAAACCGGCGGTGTGGATTAAAAACCGGATTAACTTGCCAAGTTAAACCGGCCTTTGGGGGCTATGCTGCAGAACGTTATCTAATTTTTCAAACATGAGTCTTATCTATGATTGAGGACACGCCTTGGCACGGATTAATGATGGGATATTTAAAGTGTTACAAAGACCCGGTTTATGATTGACAATCATAAAACGGCTCTTGGGAGCTACTTGGAACAGTATTTCATCTATAAATCAATGTGCAAGGGAGAAGAGTTTCCCTCATATCGTTCTTTCATCAAATTCACCAAACCGGCTTCATAATCCCGGTTTGAGTGCAGACGGTTCAAGAAGCCAGAATGAAGCTCATCAGCGTTAAGATGAGCATAGTTTGATAAGTCGTTGCTCCATTTACCTTTATCCCTGGCAATTTGCTCTTCTTTGGCACTATGCTGAGCCAAAATGACGGGATGACCAGGAGAGCTGTGGCCTGCTCCAGTAATAATAACGTCATCACCTTGGCCTTCAGGATTTTTTTGTGGATGATGACGGAATTTCAGTGTCTTTCATTGGATTAGCCTAGTTTGGTTCTGCCGGTTCAGTATCAGGGGCGGCAGGCTCAGCATCTGTTGGTTTGTTAGTATGTTGGCCGTCAAGGGGCGGATTATCAAAAGTTGTTTCAGGATGGAGGTCTTCCGGTTTACCAGTTTGCTCTGGTTCACCTCTTGGTGCTTCTTCCTCGGCAACAGGGTCTTCTGGCGGATTGGTGACCCGAGCTTTCTTGCTGGGTCTGGCTTTGGCCCTGCAAACAGAATAAAAAGGAGTAATACCCTGTTCAAAAGATATAGGGCACATTGAAATGAAAGGTTTTTCGTAGCTCACCCGGCCACAGTTTTCAAAGGGGGGAGTTGAGTTGTTGTCGATTCACCAGAAGAGGAAGGAGGTGTCACTTGATAATTTGAATTGGACGGATTAAGAGGATGTCTGAAATAACCTGCTTTGGGGTAAGAATGGTCAGAAGTAGGAGAGACCTCAGACCGGCGTTTCCGAACCGGAGTATCAGGTAAACCGGTAGAGGTGACCTGTTGGCCACTGTGCCGGGTTGTCCGGCGAGCTTCATGCTGTTGAGTCTTCAAAATAAATGTTGGATCCAAGTGAGCAAGAGGATGAGAAAAGCTTACTTTCCGGATTGTTTGGCGAGTTTTTTGTGTTGGCAGAGAGTCTGAACCGGAGGAAAGGGTAATTACCTCTACGTCCTCAGCCTGACTAGCTTCTGCCTCCTCTTGAGGAAGATCATTGTTAACAAGATGCATAAAAAGAGAGCCAACTGAGTCAAGTTCTACCTCAACTTCCGGGTCATCAATATCATCATCAAGTTCCATAGTGATCCGGTCAGCCGTTTTTCGCTTTGACGTCCGTTTTACAGCTTTGGTCTTCGGGCGGGTTGGTTTGACCACTTTATCTCCAGTTGGCTTTGCCGCTTTCTCTATGGATTTTCGTTTCCAGAAAGGGTCATCACCCTATACATATAAAGAAGAAGGGTTACAGCTTTTATAAGTCAAAGATATTAGAGATGAAGAGGAAGTGTAATGCTTACAGCAGGCGGTTTGTTCTTGGTGTAGAAGGGATTCAGACCGGTTTGACTACAGACCAGTTCTGATTCATTCGGAATTTTCTTCACCCCTTCAATAACTTCTTCCTCAGATAACTAGATGTTGCAGTGGCGTTGAGGATCGTCAACTTCACCGGTATATTCGCACATCAGACCGGGACGCCGGCTTAGCGTCAAGATACTCTAGGATATCCAACAGTGCACAAAATCCACACCTGTTAAACCGTTTGCCATAAAGGCCCGGAGCTTGGCGATTTGAGGAGCGTATTTTGCCCTTTCTGAAGAGCTCAGGCGTTGTGGCATTGGGTGAGTATTGGATAGTCTATGATCACGGAAGCCGGGGAGGGGATTTTCATCCTCGGGTGAAGTGTCTCTGCAATAGAACCATGTTTGATTCCATTCCTTTGGGTGGCTATGATGTTTGGCATGAGGAAATTCTACTTCTTTCCGCTTTTGAATCGAGACACCACCAAGCTCTGTGTTTGGGCCATTCACAAACTCTGTGCGCCGGTTTAAGTGAAAGAAATCCCGGAACAGTTCTGCAGTTGGTTCTTCTTGTAAATAGACTTCACAAAAGACTTGGAAATTGCATAAGTTGGACACTGAGTTGGGACCAATATCTTGTGGATGCAGTTGGAAGCTGGCAAGCACATCTCGATAAAATTTTGACCCTGGCGGTTTGAAACCACGGCTTATATGGTCAACAAAGATTACCACTTCGCCTTGTCTTGGGGTTGGAGGATTCTCAGTTCCTGGAGCTCGCCATTTGATCTCAGTTTTCTTAGGCAGAGAGCCAATGCTAACCATCTCATCCAGTTGAGCCTCAGTAACCTGGGAACGAGCCCAGTTGCAGGCAGTGAATTGTTTGGCCATTGCAAAGCGAACAAACTGAAAATGAAAAGCCGGTTTATAAATTATGCATGATCATACACAAGAGACAAGGGAGTAAGAAATGTACTGATATAATAAATGGTACAACCCGGAGACTAGTATAATGAGAAAGAAAGGTAATGCTAGTGCAGGATTGATCAGACACTGTTAAACCGGAGCGTAATTATGAAGGTAACATGCTCTTCCGGTTTATCAGAGGGCTAATGGCATAGACTATTTATCCAATGTCAAATCGCTTATGTTGGTGCGAGGAGAAACAGATCTCACAGTGATGTATAAAACTTTCGGATCTAGAGATAAGACAGAAAATCAAAAATAATTGGATCTTGAAGGGGTGCAGAACTGAAGCAATTTTTGACAGACAGATCCGTTCTTTGCGCATAAAGATTTGTGATGACCATGGTAGGTAAGCTACGGTAAGAGATGCATCAAGCATGAAGTGTCCATCTATTAAAGTAAGAACAGGGAAGGATAGCACTGATGAACTTCGGAAGAACTGCGAGGAATATCGAAACCCTAGAACAAATCTATGGTGAAAAAAGCAGAGAACTTACCGGAGATAGTGAGGAAGCGGAAGGGTGCCGCAGTTCTCTGGTGCGTTCAGGGCGATGCAGCAGCCGAGGTCCGAGCAGAGACGACGGTCGACGGTGGTCGCGGAGTTCCAGAGGCTGAGCGGTGTGAGGAAGACGATGCGAAGAGGCACGGGGGGAAACGGTGAAAATGACCCCTCGGTCCTATTTATAAGGCGAAGTGAAAAATGGCAAGTGCGGGAATCAAGGAGTCCAAAGAATGGATAAGTTAATAAAGGTGTCGCCTCGATAACTGGATATATATTAAATGAAGGAAATCTCCGATATCAACGGATGGATGACGTCAGGACGGTTTATCGTAATTTTGAAGTATGACATCACGGCGGTTTACAAGATCAAAAATGAAGACAAGAGAGAAGATTTTTCTAAAGTGTGGAAGATTGACATGAACAAGTTCAAACCAATCTGGGGCCTAATGTTGGGGATATTACTACTGGAGGTAAACCGGCCTCATGTAGCCGGGTTGACTCTTTGAAGATTAGAAGCCCATGAAGATGTAAAGATGTTGGCGCTTTACGGAGGGCCCAAAGGCGAGTTACAGTATGTAAATGTAAACCGGCCTAGTCATGTAACTTGTATAGTAAGATAGAAAGAGAGAGGCCGAACCGGATACGTTTATAAACCGGCTTCGGGACTCTGTAGCCCGGCGGGCGTCAACCTATGTATATAAAGGGACGACCCGGCCGCGGTTTAGGAACAGACAACAACAACTCGAGAGCCAGACAAAGCGGATTCGCTCCCTGGCCTTCAAAACCCTAGCAATACCAATCACAACTAGACGTAGGCTTTTACCTTCATCTAAGGGGCCGAACTAGTATAAACTCTCGTGTCCCCTAGTCCGGTTTAACCCCTTTAAGCTAACCCGTTGCGATGGCTCCACGACTAAGTCCTTTCACGAGGACATCTGCCGTGACAAACCCACGACAGGGCTGAAGCCGACGACTGGAAAACTTTCAGATTATACAAAAACGGCCGCACAAGAGGAGCCAAAACTTTTAGGCATAGCCTTAAAATATCATCATATTGTTTTTACGATTTTGGCACATTCACTCAAAGACTATATCCTTTGAGCACTGAACCTCTATTAAGCGGGCGCCCTCTAGGACATCTTCAAAATAATACTTCGGCGTGTGTTTGTCCTTGCCCCCGGGCGGACTCTTTGCTGCAATATCACTGTCCTTCATCTTCGCCCAATACGTCTTGACACGAGCAAAGGCCATCCGTGCACCCTCAATGCACGTCGATCGCTTCACGGCATCGATACGCGGCACCACATCCATAAGCCGCTGCACCAAACCGAAATAGCTATTCGGAATTTGTCGTGGAATTGTCACGGAAGATGTCCTAGTGAAAGGACTTAGTCATGGAGCCGTCGCAACTAGGAAGCTTAAAGGGGTTAATCGGGACAAAGGACATGAGAGGTTTATACTGGTTCGGCCCCTTGCAGTGAAGGTAAAGCCTAGTCCAGTTGATGTGGTATTGTTAGGTTTCGATGGCCAAGGAGCGAAATACGCTAGCTTGGCTCTCGATCTGTTGTTTCTTTTTCTAAGCCGCCGCCGGGTCGTCCCCTTATATACATGGGTTCACGCCCTGCGGCCTACAGAGTCCCGGCCGGCTCATACAACGTGTCTGGCTCAGTGACATCTTTTACATGCCTTACTTTACAAGTCTTATTCATACATGGCGGTTTATACTTACGGGCCTTAAGCCGCCTCTGGGCTTGGGCCTACTACAAGCCTTATCGTAAATCGTCACCTTGTATACTCTTCGGGCTTCCTTTAAGTAACCCGCCATTGTGATTGACCCGGCCCCTCCTGGGCAGGTCATACCTGGTAGTCATATTCCCAACATTATGCCCCAGGTTGATTTGAACTTTGTTCTTGTCAATCTTCAACACTTAGAAAAAATCCATCTATTACTGCTGCGAAAACCTTGTAACCCACCATGACGTCATCTCTGGATTTTTCAGAAACCCGCCACCACGTCATCTTTAATGGATCTTTTTCTTTAATGCCTTTCCGAAAATTGAGGCACCTGTGTAGCTGGATAACCACGTTTCGGCCTCCTCGTTTTTCGCGCTCACTTATCAGTCCTTACTTATAAATAGCCCTAACCGGTCTTCTTCTCATTCTCTCCCTTTTCCATCGTCTTCTTCCTCTCGCAACTTTCAACGCTCGAACTCCACCGCCGCCACAGCGCTCACCGTCATCCTCAACCTTGGCCGCTGCATCAACCTGAGTTTGTCCAAAGAAAACGGCGGCGATCCTCCATAGTAGATCTGCATCTGTAAGTCCTTGCGGTCCCATACATTAGATCTGCATTAGGGTTTGCGAGTTCCTTCTGTGTTCTTTGCTGTTCATTGTGGATTCTTTGTAGTTTCTCCACTGCATCCTCCTTTGATCTAAAAGAAGTGTGGAACTCATGCGGCAGTTGTTTTGCATCCATTCCAGATGCTAGCAGATCCCTTTTTCTTGTACAAAGGCCTCCTTAGAACTGATGAACTCCTCTGCACTGGTTTTTTAGGTCTAGATTTATTTTCTTTTTTGAACCATCTTGATCTAAAATAGTAGCAACAGCTTGTGAAACTTGTTTATCTCGGTACTTAGCCAATTCTATCTCAGGCAACCTTCGAATATATTTAGCCATGGCGGCTTATCATGTCGGCTCATTTTTCCTTCATATATCATTAGCCCTTACTTAAGCGGCCATTAGTCATCTGTACTATAATTATTAACCTGTAATTCCACCAATTAATTTGAACCAGCAAATTACTTTCTTTCCAGCTTGTCCTTTTTCATTATGCCGTCGAAGACGCCAACAATCTGCAACTGGGTCCCTTCCATAGTCACTGATGACACTTTGAAGGATTTTGTCACCATCGGATATTTACCAGAGAAGAACAATATGTCCTATCGTGCTCCTGACCCGGCCGAAGAACGACCTCAGCCCAAAGAAGGTGAAGTCATCATCTTTACTGATCATATGAACCGGGGGTTTTCACCACCTGACTCAAAATTCTTCAGGGATGTTCTGCATTTTTTAAAGCTTCATCCACAAGATCTCGGACCCAACTCCATATCCAATATCTGCAATTGTCAAGTTCTCTGTGAGGTTTATCTTCAAGAAGAACCTACTGTTGAACTCTTCAGAGAGTATTTCTATCTGAACCGCCAGAATGAATGCACCAACGGCCTTAGCTTGGAACTTGGTGGAATTTCGATTCAGCCCCGACAGGGCGCTGTCTTTCCCTTAGTAGTCTTACCAAGCCATCCCAAGGATTGGAATCAAACTTGGTTTTATTGCAAAGAAATGTCGTCGGCTGATGAAAAAACTAATGTCAGGTTATCGCGCGGAGCGTCTTGACTCTAAATTTGTGCTCCCTGACAAGCTTACTGCCGCTGAACGTAAGAAGCTCATCCCATCCATAAAAAGGATTCAAGCCTTGTTGGGAAACGGCCTAACTGGAGTTGACTTGATCCGTTGTTGGATCGCATGGCGGGTCATTCCTCTGAGCCGACGCTCTGCCTTGATGTATAACTATGTCGGAGGACCAGATGACCCTCTGCGTCATAGCTCTGTGCAACTGACTGAAGAGGCCATTTTTGAAATGTCAACCACCCTCGTAAACAGTAAATACGAGGACTGCAGTAAAGTTGGATTGAATCCTTTCTGCAAACTTAACCCGGCACCAGAGGTAAATCCCCTTGACCCCCTTTTTCCTTCAGTAATTAAGTACATGCATGACTTTTAACCTGTTATTAGCCTACAGGCCAAATTTGACTTTTGGAAGGCCAAATATGATCATGAAGCTGCCAAGAAGGCTAGAGCCGCCGCCATAGCCGCCAAGGAGACAACCCGAAAATCCAAGAGGAAAAGAACTGCTTCTGATATGTTCAAGCTGGATGATGTCTCTGATTCAGAGGTAGCCCTTGACTCTATTGGCCTGTTTTTTAACAACCTTATTGACACTGACTATTACCAGGACGACACGGGGGCCAGCCAGGCAGTAGAAGAAGAGGTAACTATTTCCTCCGACTCAGAACCTTTGCCAAGACAGAAATCTCGAGTGGTAACACGGAAAGTAAGGTTTTCACACCCTTTGGCTTATTTGGATCCTCATTTTCTTTTGAAAAAGCAGCAACATGAGAGCCGCCGTCAGGCCCAGACCAATGACGATAATGAACTGCCCTCCGGCTTACCGAAAACTCCTCGGAAACGCCAGAATGAGGTTTCTTTCACCTTTGACTTTTGCTTTTGTCAATGAATCTACTTCCTTGCTCTTTTAAATTGTGATTTCACTTTTGCAGGAGGTCTCTCGTTCTTCTGGTGATTCCTCTCAAACTCAATTTCCAGCTTTCAAGACTGCCCCTAGGTAAAGAAAATTATTTTTCTTCTGCATATTTAAGTATGTATCATTATACTGACTCATAAAATTCTTCTTAGCGGTCAAGCAAAGCCCAAGAAGGCCAGGGTGGCTAAGCTGGCAGAAGACCCGAAAGACCATGCTCCTGAACCGGCAATACCAACTCCTACTCCTGAATAATCTGAAGCACTAGAAGACCCTGCCGTCAGTGTTCAAATAGATCCTCCTGAACCGTATGTTGATGAAACCACTCTCAACCCGTCTACTGTTGAACCGTCGAGCTCAGCTAACCCGCCGACGACTTACGATGGTGATGTTTTAATTACTGGAAGTAGATTTGTTGAACCGGTCAATCCAACTGTATTGGCCAGGCATTCTCCCAAGCAAGAGGTTTTGGAAAGGCAGAAAGTGCGGTTTGACATCTCTCACTATGCTCACCTGAGTATTAGTGACGTGCTATCTGGATACCTCAGTCATGTGCATTCCAGCCGTGACTCTGAAATTGAGATACGAGGAATGTTCTCCGGCTTATGATGAACCTGAATGATCTGTAGACTTGTGATATAGGTTGATGCTTTGTCTTAGATTTTCCCTAAGTCAAGTGGATTAGCATAAACTTTCACCTATAGTCCCCAAGGGCCGGCTTAATTCATCATGACTGAGCCGGTAATTAACTTAACTTCATAGTTGTCTTGAATTAGTCCAAACTAATATTGTTATCTGGCTCAAGAGGAAAAAAATCTGAATATCGTGCATTAGCCCCCAAGTGCCAAACGTTGTTACCTATAAAATGCTTGGTACTTAAAAGAGTTATTTCTGCCTTTTAAGAATTGCTTTGACAGACATTAGCCCCCAAGTGCCAAGTAGTGTTGCTTTGCAAAGTGCTTGGGACTTTTAATCACTATGACTTTTATTGGAATAAACTTTTGACACACCTGTACATGTCTGTAGACCGCCATAACTAAATTGGGTTCTCAACTGACTGATGCAAAGACCCGGTTGGCGGCTCAAGAGACTGAGATAAAAAACGCTGACTTCAAACTCCAGTTGAGCCTATCTAAAGCAGAAAAACTGAAGACCAGCTTTGACACAGAGAACAAATCTTGGGCCGATGAAAAAACCTTGCTGATACAGCGTGCTGAAACAGTCGAGGCGACTCTCAAGAGGTTTCCACGGAGCTCGCCGGTTTAAAGAACTGGGTGTCTCAGATGGTCTCTGCAATCTTTGGTGAGTCATTGTATTATTTATTGAAACTCTATGTTTGCCAGAAATATAAGCCACCTGCTTAACCCTTTAAAATACTCATAGGTCCATGGAGCAGCAATCTGAGCCAAAACGGCTTGACAAAACTCAAGGCGGTTTACACCCTGGTGGAGCAACTGTACACTGGAGCTCAACGGGCGCTTGCCATTATCTCCCCAGCCAACCAAGGACCAAACCTCTTGAGTGACGTTTTGAAGAAGTTATCCATCTTACCCGCCAGATTCCAAGAGGTCAAGCGGTCTTGTGCAAGAGCCGAAGCCCTAACTGCTCTAAGCCGCTCCAAGGACTGGGTGCCGGAACTAGACCCGGCGGACGTAGCCAAGGGGTATCCCCCCTTTAAGGAAGACGGGACTCCGTTTGATCAAGATGATTTTGTTGCTTGTGTGAGGGGAGTTCGTCCTCAGGCTACCATTCTTGGCGACGAGACCAACATTGATAAGTATCAGCCGGGTTTTGACGTTGATAATAAAAAGATGGCGACTCCTTCGTATAAAGTGATAGATCTCATCCCGCCGGTTCGCCAACACACCTTTGCCCCAGAAATTGACCCGGCTGGTCTAATTGATGATGAAGCTGAGTTTGTTGCTCTTCATGGCTTTGACTGGTCCAAGCCTAGCTTCCAACCAGTGGAGGGAGATGAACCGGCGAGGGAGGAGTCATAACCGGCCAAATAATCCGGCCAAGACTTAATGAACCAACCTTAGCTTAACATCTGCTTAAGAGAAAAACAGTTTTAACCTTTTGGGCTCCCAACGCCTTGTAATAGGCTAGCTTGAAACTGCATGTTCTGCCTATGCCATCGTGCATATCATACTGCGTACGACTATTTTTATCCATCATGTCAATATATGCTTCATATCCTTTATCATATCTGTAGCATTTAAACCTGTTCCTGTATGTAAAAGATGAGAAACTGTCCTGGCGGTTTGTCGTTGGACGGGTCAAAACATCCAATACATAACTATGAAATTACCATAACGGAATAGTCAGGGCTAGATGTAAATATAAATAAGGCTGTAAAGCCTTTGATTAAAGAAAAACATAGATAAGTCTGTTTATGAACGACAATGTCATACCTGTGTTCCTTGATTCTGGACTGCCGGTTTATGTGACCCGGATAGTAAGGGTGACAACCCAATCTTTTTAGAAGTCAATACTTCCATACGCCTGATGACTGTTATACCTTGGCAACTCATTGTCAAATAACCGAGCCGGTTTAAATTGAAACCATACTTACAGTTAGATTCGAGACAACAAAAAACTGGTAAAACAAAGGAGTATATTTCAAACAATGTAAATCAAGCATTAAGAAAAAGTTGGAGGCTTCTAATTCGAATACGATCAGAAAATCGGACCAAAGGGGTTAAGCTAGGATTCGAATACGATCATGTAGCCCCCGGTGGCTTTGGCGTTGCGCCGATCAAGAGGGTACCGACAACTATGTTCTCTTTGGTTTGAATACGACCTATGTTTGAACAGGAAGCCCCCAAATGACCTTGAGAGGTTTTTAGCGACCCTAATTCGAATACGATCCAAGTCAGACCCCAAAAGGGGTTAAGCTATGATTCGGATACGATCAAGAAGCCCCCTAGTGAGTTTGGCTTTGCGCTGATCAACAGGGTTACGACAGCTATGTTCTCTTTGGTACGAATACGACCTATGTTTGAACAGGAAGCCCCCTGGTGACCATGAGGTTTTAACGGCTAGATTCAAATACGATCATGAGTCGGACCGAGAGGGTTAAGCTAGATTTGAATACGATCAGCCCCCAACTGGTCGTTTAATAATTAGAATGATAAAGATATGTGATCATTGAGGATGAAAAGGACAGAGGTCCTGCTTTATTACTTATCATAATATATACAACGTCAAAATATGTACATTACGAGAGCCGGTGGCTCAAGTGTAGTAAGGCCGAAGATGAGCAATATTCCACGGCCGGTGGGTCTCTTCCTCCGACTTACGTGAGTCTTTGTGCTCTCGAACATCGATAAGGTAGTATGACCCGTTATTCAAGTTCTTGCTGACCACAAAGGGTCCTTCCCAAGGCGGGGGTAGCTTGTGCGCATCAGACTGATCCTGGATGAGCTGGAGCACCAAATCACCTTCTTGAAAGGTTCTTGACTTAACCCGGCGGCTATGATAACGGCATAGGTCCTGTTGGTAAATCGCTGAGCAGTCTGCTGCCAAGTCTCGCTCTTCATCTAATAAGCCAAGTGCATCCTGACGGGCTTGTTCGTTATCAGCTTCAACATAAGCCGCCACGTGGGGCGAGTCATGACGGATGTCACTGGGCAGGGCTGCTTCTGCTCCATAAACCATGAAGAAAGGCGTATAACCCGTAGACCTATTAGGGGTGGTATTGATGCTCCATAGTACTGAGGGTAACTCTTCTACCCAACAACCTGGTGTCCGAGGTAAATGAACCATAAGCCGAGGCTTGAGACCTTTTAAGATTTCCTGATTTGCTCTCTCAGCTTGACCATTGGATTGGGGGTGAGCTATTGACGAAACATCAAGCCGGATATGCTCACGTTGACAAAATTCCTTCATAGCACCTTTGGACAGATTAGTACCATTGTCAGTTATAATGCTGTGTGGAAAGCCAAAATGAAAGATCACCTTTTTCATGAACTGAACCGATGTGGCTGCATCACACTTACTAACCAGCTCTGCCTCAACCCATTTTGTGAATTTGTCAACTGCCACCAAAACATGTGTCTTTTTATCTTTGGATCTTTTGAAAGGTCCAACCATATCGAGCCCCCAAACTGCAAATGGCCAAGTAATTGGAATCATCCGCAATTCTTGAGCTGGCACATGCGCTCGTCATGCAAATTTTTGACACCCATCGCACCTACTGACCAGATCCTCCGCATCGGCGTGAGCCGTCAGCCAGTAAAAACCATGACGAAAAGCTTTGGCCACAAGAGACTTTGAACCGGCATGATGGCCACAGTCCCCTTCATGGATCTCACGAAGAATTTCTTGACCTTCTTCAGGAGAGACATAACGTTGAAAAGCTCTAGTGACACTGCGATGATACAACTCACCATTGGAAATTGTCATTGACTTAGACCGTCGGGTTATCTGTCTAGCCAAGGTCTCATCCTCCGGCAACTCACCCCGGGTCATATAAGCCAAACATGGCACTGTCCAATCTAGAATGACATGAAGAGCCGCCACCAATTGTGCCTCCAGGTCTGGAACGGCCAAATCTTCTTCTGTAGGCAACTTGACAGAAGGGTTATGCAGAACATCTAAAAAAGTGCCAGGCGGCACCGGCTTACGCTGAGATCCCAACCGGCTTAAAGCATCGGCCGCTTCATTCTTTCTGCGGTCGATGTGCTCCACTTGATAACCCTTGAAGTGTCTAGCAACAGCATCAACCTCACGGCGATAAGCCGCCATGAGAGGATCCTTGGAATCCCACTTGCCTGATACTTGCTGAGCCACCAAATCTGAGTCGCCAAGGCACCGTACCCGGCTTAAACTCATTTCTTTATCCATTTGAAGCCCATGGAGTAAGGCCTCATACTCAGCTGTGTTGTTAGTACAAGGGAACATCAATCGCAACACATAACAAAACTTGTCACCTCGAGGAGAAGTTAAAACAACTCCAGCCCTCGAGCCTTCCAATTGTCGGGACCCATCAAAATGAATCGTCCAATATGTGTTGTCTGGCTTCTCTTCAGGTATCTGCAACTCCGTCCAATCGTTAATGAAGTCCACCGGTGCTTGAGATTTGATGGCAGTACGTGTCACATACTTTAAACCATGAGACCCAAGTTCAATGGCCCACTTGGCGACTCGTCATGTGCCTTCTCTATTTTGGATAATGTCTCCTAAAGGAGCAGAGCTAACCACAGTAATAGGATGACCCTGAAAGTAATGTTTAAGCTTCCGGCTTGCCATGAACACCCCATAAACAAGCTTCTGCCAATGCGGATATCTCTGCTTGGACTCAATGAGCACCTCACTGACGTAATAAACCGGCCGTTGAACCGGATGTTCCTTGCCAGCCTCCTTGCGCTCTACAACAATGGCCACACTAACAGCATATGTGTTAGCAGCCACATATAACAATAGTGGCTCCTTCTCAATGGGAGCAGCGAGAACCGGCGGCTTGGCGAGCTGTCTTTTCAGATCTTCAAAGGCAGAGTCAGCAGTGTCACTCTAGACAAAATTATCCGTATTCTTCATCATTTAATACAACGGCATAGCCTTCTCACCTAACCGGCTTAAAGCTGTGACATGCCCCGCCAGCCGTTGAACGTCATTGATGCACGTCGGCTTAGCCAAAGACGTAATCGCCTTAATTTTCTCTGGGTTAGCCTCAATGCCTCTGTTAGACACCAAAAAACCCAAAAGCTTGCCAGCTGGGACTCCAAAAACACACTTGGCCGGGTTAAGCATCATCTTGTAGACGCGGAGGTTATCAAAGGTTTCCTTCAGATCATCTACCAGAGTTTCCTTCTCTCTGGATTTCACCACTATATCATCCACATAAGCATGAACATTACGCCCATTCTGATTATGAAGACAGTTCTGCACACACCGTTGATAAGTCGCCTGGGCACTCTTAAGCCCAAAAGGCATAGATACATAGCAGAAGGCTCCAAACGGGGTAATGAAAGCCGTCTTCTCCTGGTCCTTAACTACCATCTTGATCTGATGATAGCCAGAATAAGCGTCCAGAAAACTCAAATGTTCACAACCCGCCATAGCATCAATGATTTGATCAATACGAGGGAGAGAAAAAGGATTAGCCGGACAAGCCTTGTTTAAATCTGTGTAATCCACACACATACACCAAGTGTCGTTCTTTTTTAGCACAAGCATCGAGTTAGCCAACCACTCTGGGCGAAAAACTTCAACAATAAACCCAGCCGCCAAGAGTCTGGCCACCTCTTCTCCAATAGCCTTGCGCCTTTCCTCATTGAACCACCGAAGAAACTGCCTGACCGGCTTAAACTTTGAATCAATATTGAGAGTGTGCTCAGCGAGTTCTCTCGGTACACCCGGCATGTCAGAAGGCTTCCATGCAAAGATGTCCCGGTTCTCACAGATGAACTCGATGAGCGTGCTTTCCTATTTGGGATCCAAGTTAGCACTGATAATGAATTGTTTGGATGAGTCGCCAGGCACAAAATCAATCATCTTGGTATCGTCAGTTGACTTAAACTTCAGCGCCGGCTCATGCTCCGTAGTTGGCTTTTTCAAAGACGTCATGTCCGCTGGGTCAACATTATCCTTGTAAAACTTCAACTCCTTTGTCGCACAGACAGATTCAGCGTAAGCAGCATCACCTTCTTCACATTCCAAAGCTATCTTCCGACTTCCATGCACTGTGATAGTGCCCTTATAACCCGGCATCTTGAGCTGCAAATAAACATAACATGGTCGTGCCATGAATTTTGCATAAGTCGGCCGTCCAAATAGGGCGTGATATGGGCTTTTGATTTTGACCACTTCAAAAGTTAACTTCTCCGCCCTAGAATCATGCTCATCTCCAAAGGCTACTTCCAGCTCAATCTTACCAACCGGATATGCTGACTTACCACGCACTACTCCATGGAAAACAGTGTTGGATGTCTTAAGACTTTTGTCAGTCAATCCCATGCGTCGGAATGTCTCATAACAGAGGATGTTGATGCTACTGCCTCTGTCCATGAGTACTTTAGTGAATTTATATCCACCAACCTGAGGGGCCACCACCAAGGCCAGGTGACCCGGATTATCAACCCGAGGAAGGTGATCTTCCCTACTCCACAAAATAGGCTGCTCAGACCATCTCAAATAACGTGGAACCGCCGGTTCAACAGCGTTCACAACTCTCTTATGAAGTTTCTGGTCCCTTTTGCATAAACTGGTGGTGAATACGTGATACTGCCGACTGCTCATCTGCTTTGGGTTACTCTGATACCCGGATTACTGCTGCTGACTACCTTGGCTAGATTGCTGATTATAGCCGCCTGGATTACCTTGAGGGCCCTGGCCATGAAAGCCACCACCGCCTGAGCCGCCGCCCGGGCCATGAAAACCGCCACCGCCTGAGCCGCTGCCAGGTCCATGATTACCGCTGAACATGTTAGAATTCTTGAAAGCCTTCATGATCGTACAGTCTTTCCATAGATGGGTAGCCGGCTTCTCCCGAGTGCCGTGTCTTGGACAGGGTTCATTTAGCAACTGCTCGAGGGACCTGACCCGCCTGACCGAGGAGGTGGCCTCCCCTTACGCCGTTGATTGTTGCCCTGTGCGTTGGTGTTAGCCACAAACTCTAGACTACCGCCAGTCTTATGTTTATTATTACCTCCTTGATTTGTCGATTATGTTGATGACCTTTGCCATTGTCGTTCTTCTTTCCCTTCCCTGTCTTCTCTTCATCAGACGCAGGATCCTTGGTACTATCAGAGTCGGCGTATTTGACCAGAGCCACCATCAGCTGGCCCATGTCATTGCAATCACGCTTGAGCCACCCCAGTTTCTGTTTCAGAGGTTCAAAACGGCAAATTTTTTCCAACATTAAGACCGCGGAGCTGGAATCCATCTTATCATATGAATGTATTATTTCCTTCACCCGGCACACCCAATGGGTCGTGGATTCACCTTCCTCTTGTTTGCAATTAGTCAAGTCCACAATCGACATGGGTTGCTTGCACGTATCTTTGAAGTTCTAAATAAACCGTGCTTTTAACTCTGCCCATGAGCCGATGGAATTGGGTGGCAACCCCTTCAACCAAGTGTGAGCTGTTCCATCCAACATCATGGTGAAGTACTTGGCCATCGCTGCATCACTGACCTCCAATAACTCCATGGCCATCTCGTAACTTTCAATCCATGCCCCGGGTTGTAAGTCAGCTGTGTAATTAGGCACCTTACGAGGCCCCTTAAAATCCTTTGGCAAGCACTCATTACGCAGAGCCGACACCAAGAAAGGGACACCTCCCATCCTCGTGGTCACACCTGCTTCAACAGAGGTCGTTGGATAAACCGGAAAAGCTTGGTGAACGCCCTGCTCAGCTGCCTATTGAACCGCCCGCTCAACCTCTTGGCGGATCCTCTCCTAGTCAGCTAAGTTAAGAGCTCCATCACGCGTCGGGTCATGCCTGCATGGCTGGTTATGGCATTGGGCGTTGCTTGACACGGCCGCTGAATCCATATGCCTGCTATAGCTGGGGCTCCAGCTTGGGCGAGGGGTTGAATGAATCCTGTCTCGACTGTAAGAGTATGACTCCTGATGCGCAAGAGCCGTCTGAAGAAGTTCTCGTACCCTTCGCGTTTCGATCGCCGTCGGAGAGTCACCTTCCATCGGGAGAGCCACCAAGCGTGCCGATGCAGCGATCAGATTCTCCAAAGGGTTAGAAAAGTGCCCCGGTGGTGTTGGTGTATAACGAGGTGGAGCAATATTCACACAAGGGGGTTCCATTTCCCGCGGCTGAACCGGCGCCCCAGCCCCGGGTGTTGAAATCCGGTTTGCCTCCAGCGGATTGCTGGGACCGGCCCCGGGTGTGTGGAAGAGATTCCTAGGATCGTAAGTCAAGGGCAGACGTGATTGAGTCTTCTGGTGCCTTCTCCTCATGACCTCGTTTGATTCATTCAGATTCATCGAAAGCTAAAAAGCCTTTGATTGAAGCTGCTGAGCCTGAGCATCCAAGGCCACCCGCTCTGCAGCCATCCGGACATCCTCGGCCGCCAAGTTTTCCTTGGCTTGTGCTACCTCCCCATGTAACCGTGCCACCTCCATGTCATGCTGAGCCTTATCCGCCGGTTCGACCACAGCGGTCAACAGGGTCGTCATCCTATCCATGAGATCCATCAGCACCTGAGCTGCCGGTCGCGCGGGGTCTCCTGACCCGGCTGCTGCCGACCCGGTGGTTATCGTTGCCGCAACCGTAGAGTTTTGAACGGGCTATGTACCAGTCATGAAAATCCCCGCTTTGTTCGGCAACTCAAACGGGTCCGGAATACTGCTGCCATTGGAACAGCCCCCAAGCCCGCCATCTTGTAGTTGCTACAATGAATCTGTCTCACATGTGGATGACTCGCCGTCAGAGCAGACAGTCGTCTCACCGCCATCCACAGATCCTTCAGAGAACTCCCCTCCATGGATGCAACCCACGAAGGCACGCCTCACGGCGGGCTGAGTCTGGGTGGGGCTCGCACGCTGAGCCGTCTCGATGAGGTTGGTGCAGATGTCCGGCTCAAGGCCCGGCTCGCCGATCCAGCCGATGAAGACATGGATTCCATCGAAGGGGACCCGGTACCCGTACTCAATTGAGCCGGTGTCGGGGCCCCAGCCTGCGTCGTCGATGTAGAGCTTGTCGCGACGACTCTTGGTCATCCGGCCCACAATGTATCCCTTGAGCCCTTCGAAACTGCCCTTCAAGAACTCAAATCCACCATGCGATGGCCCCACGGTGGGCGCCAACTGTCGTGGAATTGTCGAGGCAGATGTCCTAGTGAAAGGACTTAGTCGTGGAGCCATCGCAACTAGGAAGCTTAAAGGGGTTAATCGGGACAAAGGACATGAGAGGTTTATACTGGTTCGGCCCCTTGCGGTGAAGGTAAAGCCTAGTCCAGTTGATGTGGTATTGCTAGGTTTCGATGACCAAGGAGAGAAATACGCTAGCTTGGCTCTTGATCTGTTGTTTCTTTTTCTAAGCCGCCGCCGGATCGTCCCCTTATATACACGGGTTGATGCCCTGTGGCCTACAGAGTCCCGACCGGCTCATACAACGTGTCTAGCTCGGTGACATATTTTACATGCCTTACTTTACAAGTCTTATTCATACATGGCGGTTTATACTTACAGGCCTTAAGCCGCCTATGGGCTTGGGCCTACTACAAGCCTTATCGTAAGCCGTCACCTTGTATACTCTTTGGGCTTCCTTTAAGTACCCCGCCATTGTGATTGACCCGGCCCCTCCTGGGCGGGTCATACCTGGTAGTCATATTCACAACAGAATTGGTTCAGTCGGCCATAGCTGGACCACGACGTGCTTTATGGCAGAACTAGATATCTTGTGGAGCTCAGCCCACTGGGCCATCTATTCGTTCAGCAACAGCGGGCGCCTTGGCGTGCCGAATTGTGTCTAGAAAATCTTCTCCGTTGCATACCCCTCTTGCACTTGGTAAAATTGCGCTGCATCGGAGGCGCTCTTCGGCAAGTCCAAAATTGCGTCTGGAGAGCTCCACATTTGATTAAGCGGGGCATATTTCGGATCGCTGGATTTAGTCTGTAATAAGAAAGGCTTACCAGCCGCTATCTCCCCAGCTTGTCGGATCTCCTCCTGTTGGGGATATAACTACCATGTATGACCCGCCCAGAAGGGGTCGGGTCAATCCTAATGGCGGATTACTAGAAGTTCAGTGAATATACAAGGCGATGGTTTAGTATAAGACTTGTAGTAGGCCCAAGCCTAGAGGCGGCTTGAGGCCCATGATTGTAAACCGCCATGAGTAAGAAAGGCTTGTAAAGAAAGGCATGTAAAGGAAGTCACTGAGCCGGACACGTTATATGAGCCAGCCGGGACTCTGTAGGCCGCCAGCCGTCAACCCGTGTATATAAGGGGACGGCCCGGTGGCGGCTTAGGGTAAGAAACAAGAGATCAAGAAGCCAAGCTAGCGTATTTCGCTCCTTGGTCATCGAAACCTAGCAATACCACATCAACTGGACTAGGCTTTACCTTCACTGCAAGGGGTCGAACTAGTATAAACCTTTCATGTCCTTTGTCCCGATTAACCCCTTTAAGCTTCGTAGTTGCGATGGCTCCATGACTAAGTTCTTTCACTAGGACATCTGTTGTGACAATTCCATGACGGTTGGCGCCCACCGTGGGGCCAGCGCACGGTGGATTTGAGTTCTTGAAGGGCAACTTCGAAGGGCTCAAGGGATACGATGTGGGCCGGATGACCAAGAGTCGTCGCGGCAAGCTCTACATCGATGACGAAAGCTGGGGCCCTGACGCCGGCTCAATTGAGTACGGATACCGGGTCCCCTTTGGCGGAATCCACGTCTTCATCGGCCGGATCGGCGAGCCGGGCCCTGAGCCGGACATCTGCACCAACCTCGTCGAGACGGCTCAGCGCGCGAGATCCGCCCGGGCTCAACCCGCCGTGAGGCATGCCTTCGTGGGTTGCATCCATGGAGGGGAATTTTCTGAAGGATCGGTGGACGGTGGTGAGACGGCCGTTTGCTCTGACGGTGAGTCGTCCATAGGCGAAACAGATTCTTTGTATCTGTTACAAGATGGCGGGCTTGGGGGTTGTTCCGATGGCGGCAGTATTCCGGACCCCTCTGAGCCGCCGAATCGAGCCGGGGTCTTCATGGCTGGCAATCAACCTGGTCAGAATTCTACGGCTATGGTAGCGATAACCACCGGGTCAGCAGCGGCCAGGTCAGGAGACCCCGTGCGCCCACCGGCTCAGGTATTAATGGACCTCATGGATAGGATGACGGCCCTGTTAACTGTTGTGGTTGAGCCGACGGATAAGGCTCAGCATGATGGAGACGTAGCACGGCTACACGGAGAGGTAACACGGGCCAAGGGAAATTTAGCAGCGGAAGATGTTAGGATGGCCGCAGAACGGGCGGCTCTAGATGCACGTGCTCAGTAGCTTCAAGCGGAGACTTTCCGGCTCTCGGTGGATCTGAACGCGTCAAACTAGGTCATGAGGAGAAGGCACCAGAAGGCTCAATCACGTCTGCCTCTGACTTATGATCCTAGGAACCTTTTTTGCACACTCGGGGATGGGGCGCCGGTACAACCACGGACCATGGAGCCGCCACGTGTGAATACTGCTCTGCCTCATTACACACAAATACCACCGAGTCACTTCTCTAACCCCTTGGAGAATTTAATTGCTACGTCGGCTCGTTTGGTGGCTCTCCCAATGGAAGGTGACTCTCCGACGGTGATCGAAACGCGAAGGGTCGGAGAACTTCTTAAGACAGCTCTGGCACAGCAGGATGCATATTCTTACAGTCGAGATAGAATCTGTCGGGTGGTAGGTGCGACATATGCCAACGGGTGGCTTATCATTGTGGGAGCCAGTAAGACGTCGCCGGTGCCTGGAAATGGGATGAGGCGAAGACATGCACGCCGGCGAATCTTACCCAGCTTCGGGGCTCTCCGTGGAGATAACACCCCTACTGCTGCTCTGCGGGGTCTCCGCATGGTCACTAGATGAACAGGTAGCTACACGGTGCTCCTTGAGCTGTTTGGCGAGAGGAGGAAGAAGGGCACGGCTTGCTCTCTTCTCCTCCCTATGTGGTGTCTGATACTAGCAGGGATTGATCTCCTTTTGCATGGATGCCCCAGGGGGGTTATATAGGCCTACCCCCCGGGGGTACAATGGTAATCCGGCTGGGCGCAGGGCCCAGCAGTCTGTGTCTACGCTCTCCGGCTTCTGCGCCGGCTGCTGGGGCCCGCCGGCTAGTGGGTCCTGTCGGCTGCCGGCTCCTTGGTCGACAGGTAGGCCCCACTGTCAGGGCCTTGTCGGCGGCTGGTTACTGTTGCTCAATCTTGATGGTGAGGGCTTCGCTGAAGTGGGCGTGGCTATAGTGCCGCCGCCCGATGGGCGATCACTGTAGCCTCACCGCGTCTTGTCTCCTTAATGGGGCATCTTCTTCGAGGGAGGTGGCAAGCCGGCTGTGGGAGCCGGCTCTATCTTGGGCAGACTGGGGGAGGTCTGGCCGCCTTCGGGTGTCTCTCTGCCTGAAGGGGCCCACCGCCCGTGGGCCGTACTGGTAGCCCGTCGTGGATGGCATCAGGGTCAACGTGGCAACAGTGCTGCACCGGACGGGTCATGGCTACCCGTACGGCGCACTGTGCCAGGCGTGCTCCGGGATTCGGGGGTGGCAGGCTTCACTGTAGCCACGCCCCGTCACATCGCCGTTATGTGGATGCAGACTTCGAGGGTACGATCTTGACCGCTTTATGGGAGCCGGCTTCTCTTCATGAGGGCTGAAGTCGGGCCGCCTTCCGATAGCCGGCCTGGAGACAGCCGGCAAGGGAAAGGCGGCCCTGTGTCTTGGATTCTTGAGGGCCGAATCGGCTCGTAATTTTTTTAGAAGGGCCAGGGGGAGCCGGCTAGGCTACCCATGGTTATTTACTCCGACAGTAGTCCCCGAAGCTGATCGAGCTTCGAGGCTGACAAAGGGACGAGAAGCTAGGTCAGCTTCCTATCCCGAGGGGCCGGCTTTGCTCGTGCGCGCCGTCTTCGGAAAAGCCCCGTTTCTCGTAGGCGGGGACGCGGGCCATGTGGCAAGGAAATCCTGCCAACGCACGCGCGCGACGGGACGCCGCCGCAGGTCCGGGCCCGCCACTCGCGGGCCTCGGTCCAAGCATGGATCTTCTGCGGCCCACATGGACCGCTCGCCTTCCCGCGGCGGTTTTATTCTGCCATCAAGGCACAATAATCGCGGGACGTGGGGGAGTGGGCGCAGTTGATCCCCACGTTCCCCCACGCCGCGCCTCCTCGGCTCCGCCGCGTGGTCTATAAGTAGGAGGAGGAGGGGGAGCGGCAGAGGCTCCCGCCCCCTCCCTCACTCCACCCCCCCTCCCCCCCCTTCTTCTACTCTTCGCCGCAGCAACACTTTGCCGTGCCATTCCGCCGTCGCTTCGTCTTGCTCCCCGCCGCAGCAATCCTTTGCCGCGCCGTTTTGCTGCCGCTTCGTCTTGCTCCCCGCCGCATCGCTCCCATGGCGCTGTCGAGCTCATGGGATGGCTCCAACGTCCACGAGGACCACATCGAGTTCCTCCGTCGGACGCGGCGTCTGCCCGGCGAGAACCTTGTGCGGGTTCGTCAAGTGCCGGCGAGGGAGATTTCACCGGCACCGGAGGAGGGCGAGCGGGTGATCTTCCGCTCGCACTGCCTGCGCTGCTTCGGCCTCCCGGCGAGCGGATTCCTTCGAGCCTTCCTCGAGTTCTACCACCTCCAGCCGCATCACCTCACGCCCAACGCGGTGATGCTGCTGTCGGCCTTTGTCACCTTGTGCGAGGGCTTTCTTGGAGTTCTCCCCACGCTCGAGCTCTGGGGGGAGTTCTTCCAAAGCAAGCTCGGCACCGTCGTCGCGGGCGTGCCCGCCCCCTGCGGAGCCTTCATTGCCATGAGGCGGGCGAGCGAGAACAATCCGTTCCCGTCCATTCCGCTGATCTAGTCGGTGAAGCTTTGGCAGAAGTCTTATTTCTACGTGAAGAACGTCGCCCAGTAACGTGACTACGTCAACCTGCCGGATTACGTAGCCGGCCCGCCGGCTGGGAGGCAGCCTTCGTGGAGCTACCGGGCCAGGTCGCTGTCTCAGGCCGGGAACGCAGCCGTCTCCCGGCTTCGGGTGATGATCCAGTCGGAGGGCCTGACCGGAGCCGACCTGGTGGCCGCCTTCGTGGAGCGCCGGATTCTTCCGCTCCAAGGCCGGCCTCACATGATCTGCCAAATGAGCGGCCGCTTCGACCCGTGCCGGCTGAGCACCAGGGAGATGCCTCACGCAGAGGTTTCTTACATGGTGAATTATATCTCCAACTGCAAGCTCGTCGAGGATTGGCGATACGGCAAGGAGCCGTATTCCCGCGCCAACCCTCCGCCTACCGTAAGTTCTTTCTTCTTTTCTTCCTTTTTTGTAGCCGGCCTCATGATAGCCGACTCTTGATCAATTGGTTTGCCTTTTGCAGAACCCTCTTCTCCTGCCGACAGCCGGGGCCGCGGGGTAGAGCGCCAGCTCCTCCCCGACTGCACGGTGGACGACGCCGACGATCCGGACCTGGGAGCGGCTGCCATGGAAGACGCCATCGTGGGGGAAGGCAACGAGGCCGGAGGCGCGGGACTCGGGGCCAGCTTCGAGGACTGGCCGGATGACGACGAGGTCGAAGTCGCCCCGCCCCGCCAGCCGGTGCCCGATCATCAAGGCGCGGGCTCGTCTGCTGTGCCGGCTGCCCGCGGCGGCGCGCAGAAGCGCCGGGCCGCGTCGACCTTCTTCGGCAGCCGGCCAAAAAAATCCAAGGTCTCCACGGCGGCGACCAAGCGGGATGAGGCGGCCGCGAAGGCGGCCCGCTTCTGCAAGGCCGTGAAGCAGCCGCAGGCGATCTTTGCGTAAGTCATCGAATGTCTTGTGTATATATTTTTTGTCTTCTTCGTCCGAAACTCTTCTAAACCTTTCTTTTCTTGCCGGACAGGGCGCCGCTTTCTCTCGAGCGAGGTCCTGGCGGCTCCGTAGTCGGGCCGACTGGGGGGTCCTCAAGCTCCCGCCGCGTGGATCCCCGCGCCGACCTTAAGGAGGCCACGGAGCGGAACGCGCGGGAGGCGCGGGAGGAGCGGGAGGCGGCGGAGCGAAGGACCGCCCAGGCGACGAAGGAGCAGGCCGACGCGGCGGCCAAGGCCCGGGCGAAGGCGGCAACCGCGGAGACGGAGGCGGAGGCCTCGCACAACCGGCCTCCGCTGCTCGTTGTTCCCCTGCGCGCCATGGCCCCCGATGTTCCCATGCCCCCGTCGGAGGAGGTCGACCAAGGCCCGCCGGTGATGGAGAGGCGGGGGGGCCCCGTGATCTTCGTGGAGGGGGGGTCGCAGACGGCGCCGACTGGAGCGGGCCAAAGCGGCCAATCAGCTGCGGTGCCAGAGCAGCCGTCCAGGGGCGAGCCGGCGGCAGGGGCCGGCCTCGAGGTGCAGCCGGCATTGCACTGGCGCGCAGGGGGTGGCGCCTCCGCCCCGGAACCGCACCGAGCAGCGGGCGCCAACCAAACGGTGGAGGACCTGGAGACAGCCAGCGTCAGCACGTCCGAGTGGACTCCCAGCGGGGGGACGGACGAGCTGAACACGGCGGCCCAGGAGGTCCGGAACCGGCTTCAAGCTCAGGCCGCCTCGTTGCAGCAATGCACTCAAGAGTTTCTCTCGACGCGGGCCGTCATCCGGGTGAGTCTTCTATCCTTGGTTATTTTGCTCTTTCAATTTCTTCCGTGGGGGCGCGTCAGCGCACCCACTGGGTGTAGTCCCCGAGTTCCGAGTCGGCTGCTGCGCAGGCGGCTCGGAACTTACTAGGTCTTGTCAACCATCTTATACCCGCCTCCTGTCTGTTCTTTCAGGAGTATCATAACCTCTGCGCTGCTACCTTCAACTCCGAGGCTCAGGAGCTGGGCCGGAAAACCGAAGACCTGATCAGCAGCCGGAGTGCGTACTTGGTTTCGTTCATCTCCTGTGGGGGCGCGTCAGCGCACCCACTGGGTGTAGTCCCCGAGATTCGGGCCGACTGCTGAGCAGTCGAGTCAGACCTTCCCTGACGACTTCACCTTATTGGTTTTTCTTTTGTCTTTCGTGCTCGCAGAAGCCAATGCCGACTTGAGGGGACAGCTCAGCGAGGCGCAGGCCGCCCTTCGTGCCAAGGAAACTGAGTACGACGCCTTGGTCCTGGAGCGTGACCGCCTGGCCAAGAAGCTGGCTGACCAGGAGGAGAGCCACAAGGCGGCCCTGAAGAAGGCGCAGGATAACGAAGCCACCCTGAAGGCCGAGTTCGAGACCGAAGCGGCGGGCTGGGCTGAGACCAGGCAAGCGCTGAATGAAGGCTTCGGCCGTATTGAGGATTTGATCGACGGTAAGCCGCCTTCCTCGCTCCTTGCATGCCCCTTGCCGCCTGATTTGTGTTCTGACTTGTGCTGCTTTTTATTCTCTGTGCAGACTACTTTCCCGGCTACTCCGTCTTCGCTGCCCAAACCATCGAGGCCCATCGCGAAGCGCGCCGTCAGGCGGGGGCCGACATGGCGCCGGACGCGAGTCGGACGCTTGAGGAGCAACTCTTGGTGGTCCAAGCGCGGCTGCAGCCGGCTCATCGTATGCTCCGCCGCCTCCAGCGCACCGGGGCGCAGGTGTTGGCCGCCCTCTGGCCAAGCGAGACGATTCCCCGCACCCCGAGTCGGACTGCCGACTGGCTGGAAGTTGCGGTTGGCCACTTCGAGGCTTGGAAAGCATCAGCGGCCCGGCTTGGAGGTGGGCGGGCGTTGGAGTTCGTCCGAGCTTGGTATCCGGGGCTGAACCTGGACCAGCTGCGCACCTGGCGGCTGGAGGCCGACGAAGAGCTGGAGGAGGTGCGGCCGGCTATCGCTCAGCGCGCTTCGACGATCACCGAGTGTACTGACATCAGCGTCTTCGCTCCTGAAATTAATGATGACGGCGTTGCCCAGCCGGAGGAGTGGTTCGGGCTGGACCCGGCAGCGGGTGAAGACTCGGCAGAGGAGATCGCCTCCAGCGATGAAGGCGAAGACGACGAAGGAGAGGAGGGCGAAGACGTTGAGTCGGCCAGTGAAGCGGCCAGCCAGCCTCAGCCTAATCGTGCCTCCAGCAACGAGGCGCGTGCTATCACGCCCTCTGCGGGAGGCGGTGATCATGCCGAGGTTCGCCACCCGGCCACTCCTCCAGCCGGCACCGCCGTCTCCACCGACCTGCCCGACTCTCCAGTCGCTCCCTTGGCTTAGTCTACTGTCCTTGTTTTTTCCTGCTTGTTGCCTTTTGAACAATTTTATTAAATTTGCGCAGTTCCACCCACTGGGGGTGTATTCGAACTATATTGAATGCTGGCCTTTTGAAGGTCTTTTATGTAAATATTATTGCGTGTTTGGTTTCCATTCATGTATGCTTTTTATCCTTAGGTTGTTTCCTTTGCCGCCTTCCCCTTCTGGGAAGGCAAGTACTCGAGCTTTCTTAGATTGGAGCGAGGTGAATGGAAGCCGGCCGGCCGGCTACTCTGGTAGCCGGTCGGTGGTGGGAGAAAAACCGGCTTTTGTTATATTAGTCCGTTAGTCCCTAGCCGTTTTTCGTGTGGGCACCCGTTCCTGCCCTTAACTCTTGCCAGCCGGACAGCCGGTTCTTCGAACTGCGACTTTTGGCAAGAGAAGGCTTGGGAGTCGGCACACTACTTGTCTGACTGTGGGTAGGACTTCTAATATAACTCCAGGCGGCCAGTCCCCGGGCCGACTAGTCGAACCCGGTGCCGGACGGAAAAAAGTGAATGCAATGACAAGGCCATAAGCATGATAATTTTCATTTATAGACAAAAGATGGCAGTCCCTGAGCTCTCCTCGGGGGGCCTATTGTCTTGTACTTAGTACAAAAGTTAGCGTGATACATACTGCATTTCAACTGTAAAACCTTCGGAGGAGGTTGGCGTTCCATGGTCGTTCCGACTCCTTGCCGGAGTCATCTCTCTTTCGTGCCTTCGGCTTCTGCGCGTCGATCAGGTAGTAGGAGTCGTTGCCTAAGGCTCTGCTGATGACGAAGGGGCCCTCCCAAGGGGCCGAGAGCTTGTGCTAGCCGGCTGTTCGCTGGATTAGCCGGAGCACAAGATCGCCCTCTTGGAAGGATCTTGGCTTGACCTTCCGGTTGTGGTAGCGGCGCAGGCCCTGCTGATAGATGGCGGACCGGCTGAGGACTAACAGTCGGCCTTCTTCCAGCAGGTCGACGTCGTCTTCTCGTGCTTCCTTGGCCTCGGCTTCCATGTACATGGTTACCCGAGGCGAGTCGAACTCGGTGTCAGTTGGGATGACCGCCTCGGCACCATATACGAGGAAGAAATGAGTGAAGTCGGTTGACTTGTTTGGTGTAGTGCGCAGACTCCAGAGGACAGCCGGCAGCTCATCGAGCCAACAGCCGGCTGAACGCTCTAGTGGTACGATCAGTCGGGGCTTGACGCCGGAGAGGATTAGGCCGTTGGCTCACTCGACCTGGCCGTTTGACTGCGGGTGGGCGACAGACGCTAGGTCCAACTGGATGCCTTGCGTCGCGTAGAAACGTGCCAAGGCTCCCTTGGCGAAATTCGTGCCATTGTCGGTGATGATGCTGTGTGGCACGCCGTACCGAGTTGTTATATCTGCGATAAATGTCATGGCAGTCGGCCCATTCAGCTTCTTGATCGGCTTTGCCTCAATCCATTTGGTGAATTTGTCTACGGCGACAAGCAGATGTGTCATGCCGCCACGCGCCGTCTTGAATGGGCCCACCATGTCCAGTCCCCAAACGGCGAAGGGCCAAGTGAGGGGAATGGTCTTGAGTGCTGAAGCCGGCATGTGTTGCTTGGAGCTGAAGAGTTGGCACCCTTTGCAATGTTTAACTAACTTCTTGGCGTCATCCAAAGCAGTCGGCCAAAATAAACCATGGCGGAAGGCTTTGGCGACGAGTGATCTTGAGGCCGCATGGTGGCCGCATTCTCCTTGGTGGATGTCTCTGAGGATTGCAATTCCCTTCTCTTGCTCAACGCATCGCTGGAGGACTCCAGTGACACTGCGCTTGACGAGTTCTCTGTTGATGATTGTGTATGCTCTGGCTCGGCGTTGGACTTGTCTTGCCTCTACTTCGTCAGCCGGCAGATCTTGGTTTATTAGGAAGTTGAGGATGGATTGAGCCCATGACGGAGCTGCGACTTCTTCTATTGCCAAAACGGCTACTGCGACCAGGGCGGGCGGGCTGGGCGGTGAAATGCTGGAGTCGGCCGTCGCCTGTTGTGTTGGTGTAGTCTCCGGGCCGACTACCACAGTCCCCGAGCCGGGTGAAGCAGTCCCCGGGTCGGGCGTAACTACGGAAGTCCCCGAGCCGCCTGCTGATACCCCCTGGCCGACTATCGAAGTCCCCAGGTCACCTGCTTGGTTCTTCGAGCCGGCTATGTCGGGGTCAGGCGGCACGAAGATGGAATCGGACTCTGGAGACAGCTTGATAGATGGCTTGAGGAGGCGTTGTAGAGCGACACCGGTTGGTATTTCTTTCCGAGTGGAGCCTACTCGAGCCAGGGCATCAGCTGGCTCGTTGTCGGCTCGTGGTACGTGGAGGAACTCACATCCTTCAAAATACCCACTGATCTGCTGAACGAGGAAGCGGTAGCTTGCCATATTTGCGTCCTTGGCATCCCAGTCGCCGGATGATTGCTGGACCACCAAGTCCGAGTCACCATAACATAGGATCCGGCGAATGCCGAGTTCTTTGGCAAGCCGGAGCCCGTGTATGAGCGCCTCGTACTCGGCCACGTTGTTGGAGGCGGCAAAGTGAATTTGCAGCGTGTATCTGAGCTTGTCGCCTTTGGGAGAGGTGAGGATGACGCCGGCTCCCAAGCCGGTGCGCATCTTGGACCCATCAAAGTGCATGCGCCAATGAGTGGAGTCGGGAGCCGGCGGTAGGTACTGGGTCTCGGCCCAGTCGACAAGGAAGTCGGCCAATGCTTGGGACTTGATGGCGGTGCGAGGCTGGTAGAAGATCGTATAGGGGGCCAGCTCGATGGCCCATTTCGCCACTCGGCCGGATGCATCCCGGCTGCCTATGATCTCGGCCAGCGGGGCGGTGCATACAACCGTGATGGGATGCTCTTGGAAGTAGGGCTTCAGCTTCTTGGCGGTGAAGTACACGCCGTAGCACATCTTCTGGTAGTGCGGGTAGTTCTACTTCGAGGTAGACAGCACCTCGCTCAAATAGTACACCGGCCTCTGGACCGGCTGGGCTCGGCCTTCTTCTAGGCGTTGGACTACGATGATGGTGCTGACCACCCGGCTGGTTGCAGCAATGTAGAGGAGCATGGGCTCTTTCTCAGTCGGCGCCGCCAGGACAGGTGGCGTGGCCAGCATCTTCTTCAGCTCGTGAAAAGCTTGATCGGCTTGGTCATTCCACTCGAAGTGGTTGATCTTCTTCATGAGGCGGGAGAGGGGAAGAGCTTTCTCTCCAAGCCGGCTGATGAAGCGGTTCAGGGAGGCCAAGCATCTGGTAAACTTCTGGATGTCTCGAAGTTTGGTGGGAATCGCCATTCTCTCAATGGCCTTGATCTTTACTGGGTTGCATTCGATGCCACGTTCGGAGACCAGGAAGCCTAGGAGCTGGCCGGCTGGCACTCCGAACACGCATTTCTCGGGGTTAAGCTTGATTTGGAACTGGTGTAGGTTCTCAAATGTTTCCTTGAGGTCTTCCAACAAGGTGCCGCGCTTCTCCGTCTTCACCACAATGTCGTCTACGTAGACGTGCGCATTTCTGCCGAGTTGCTTGAGGAGGCACTTCTGCATACAACGCTGAAAAGTGGCACCGGCATTTCTCAAGCCAAATGTCATAGTCATGTAGCAGAAGGCTCCGAATGGCGTGATGAAGGCGGTCTTCAGGCGGTCTGCCGGATCTAACTTTATTTGGTGATACCCTGAGTAAGCATCCAAGAAACTCAACAGCTCGCATCCGGCCGTGGAGTCTATCACTTGGTCAATCCTTGGCAGGGCAAAGGGGTCTTTGGGGCAGGCCTTGTTGAGGCTCGTGTAGTATATACACATGCGCCACTTGTTGTTCTTATTTAGCACGAGGTCCGGGTTGGTGAGCCACTCTGGAAAGAACTTCCATAATGAAGCCGGCTGCCAGAAGCCGGGCTATCTCCTCTCCCACAATCTTGCGTTTCTCCTCCGATAGTCGGCGGAGGGGTTGTTTGACTGGCTTTGTGTCTTCTCGGACGTGTAGTTTGTGCTCGGCGAATTCCTTCGGAACTCCCGGCATGTCCTTGGGGGACCATGCAAAGATGTCCCGATTCTCACGGGGGAAATCGGCGAGCTCGCCTTCCTATTTGCTGTTTAGGTTTGCCCCGATGACGGCAAACCTCTCTGGGTGCTCGGGGTCAAGAGGTATCTTCTTCGTCTCCTTGGCCGGCTGAAAAGATCTTTGAGCATCATGCTCCTTGGGATCGGGGGACAAGGCCGACTGCTTGCCGGCCATGGCCACGACTCGGTCCAACATCTTCTTTTCTTCGGCAATCACAAGGGACTCGACCAGCCGACTGCACCATAGCCGGCGATTACAAGAAGTCCTCTGAGTGCGCAGCTGCGCACTCAGAGGACTTCTTGTAATCGCCGGCTATGGTGATGACGCCTTTGGTGCTCGGTATCTTCATCTTGAGGTATGCATAGTGGGGAACTGCCATGAACTTGGCCAAGGCAGGTCGGCCAAGCAATGCATGGTAAGGGCTCTCCAGGTCCACCACTTCAAACCAGATCGCTTCCCGGCGAAAATGCTCCTTGTCCCCAAAAAGTACATCAATCTTGATCTTGCCAATGGGGGCGCAGGACAGGCCGGGTACGATGCCATGGAACACAGTCCGGGTAGGCATGAGTTGCTTCGTCTTGACATTCAGCTTCTCCATGGTGTCACGGTACAGGATGTTGATGCTGCTCCCACCGTCTATCAGCACGCGGGAGAATCGGGCAGCGCGTCTATCCGTTGCAAGGGTGGCATCCAAAATCAACGCATAAGAGCCGGGAGATGGCATCACCTCTGGGTGGTCGGTCCGGCTCCAGCTGATAGGTTTTTCTGACCAGTGCATGTGCTCGGCGGGGTTGGCAGCAACCATGCTGACTTCTTGGTGCTCTCGGCGCTTGCTGCGCTGGTCTTCGGGCTGACTTGTAAAGATGACATAGGCGGCATGCTCGTCGGGGAACTCGTCGTGCACGGCTCCGACTGCGGGCCGAGCGGCCGGCGGCTGCGGAGCCGGAGGCGGCGGACCGGCAGGGGGGGGGGGGGGGGGGCCCTCGCCCTTTAGAGATTCGGGGGAGCCAGTGGCACTTCTGGGTCGTGTGGTTGGACGGCTTCGCGCCGCTGTGGAACTTGCACAGGGCGTCGAGAGTCTGCTCGTAGGAGAAGGTCGGCTGCCAAGCCGGCTTGCCGCCCCTCTGCTTCTTGGGTGCGGGCCGCGCTTCGGGCTGCTCATCTTCGACTGTGGCCACCTGCCGACTGGTGGAGGGCGGCACCGGGCCCTTGCGCTTGTGGTCGTTCTGGTGTGGGCGTCGGCCGGAGTCCCCAGCCGGTGTCTTGAGCGCCGGGTTGAGTACCTTTCCGGACGCGTCTACCCGGAGTTCGGTCTTCATCGAGGAGTCGGCGGTGGTATACTTGTCCGCTATGATCAGAAGCTCATCGAGGGTAGTCGGCTCGTCGCAGAGGAGCTTGTGCTTGAGGAGGGGGCCTTCTCGGCACCCGGCAGTGAAGTATTCTATGGCTTGCACCTCGTGCACCCCTTCGCAAGAGTTGCGGAGCTCAGCCCAACGCGTGAGGTAGTCGCGAGTGGACTCGGCGGGGGCTTGCACGCACAAGGAGAGCTGTCTGGGCTTGGGATCCCGCTTGTAGGTGCTGGTGAAGTTGCGGACGAAGGCTTCTGTGAAGTCTAGCCAGCTGTTGATGCTGTATGGCCTGAGGCTGTTGAGCCAGGTCCGCGCCGTGCCCTGCAGCATGAGGGGCACGTACTTCACGGCAACGCGCCTGTTGCCGTTGGCTATGTTAACCGCCGTGGAGTAGTCGATCAACCAATCTTCCGGCTTCATGGAGCCGTTGTACTTGGGCATGTCTCTTGGGAGCGAGAACCCTTTGGGGAAAGGCTCGTCGCGGATGCGGGGGCCGAAGCAAGGCAGGCCGACATCGTCTTCTTCTTCTAGCGCCAGGGATCGCGCCAGGCGGTCGATCCGATGGCGGGCGTCATTCTCGACGACTCCTTCGCGGCGACCTAGCCGGCCGCTGAGAGTCGGATGCGCAACAGGCGGCGGGATGGGATACCCCCCCCCGCGGGGCGGGGGGGGGGGCGGGTTCCCCCCGCCACTCCACGGCCCGGGGGTGGCCTTCTGCGTCTCGCTCGATGGAGATTCGGGTTCGGCTTCGACTGGCAGCCGGTTCTTTCTCGCACCGCGCATGGGTTTTACCCGTAGTCGGCGTCCGGGACGTCGCGCCGTGATCTCGGCGCGGGGGAGGGCTTTCCGCGCGGGCGTCGGCTTCGTGCCGCTGCGCGGCTGCATCGATCAGCTGCTGGATGCGTCGGGTCATGTGGGGGAGTTCTTCGGCCCCCAGTCCATCTAGCTCGTCTACGGTCGCCTGGGCGGCGCGCAGGTTCTCGAGTGGAGTAGCGTAGACTGGGCGGTCGACTCCTAGCATATCGGCGACGATAGCGCCGCGCTGTCTGACAATGCCGGCCCGGCTAGGCCCGCCTGGGGGCGGCGTGCCAAAGGCGGCGCGGTCGGCCTCGCGTTGGTGGGCCTCAGCGAGGCGTCTCATGGAAACCAACTTCCGGTCCTCCCCGAGGAGGGCAAGGCGGCGAGCTTCCAGTGCTTCAGCGTCAGCATCGGCCGGGAGGGGGATGGACAAGTCGTGGACCGCCGCGTGCGGGGCGTCGTGGGCGCTCTCGTCAGAAGCGCCGCCATGGCCGATGACCATCACCTCGGTGGTGACAGCGTCGCAGCCATCGGCCCGGGGAAGCGGGTCGTTGTAGATCGCGACATTGGTGGGGAACGTGTCGAGTGAGGCCGTGTCGGAGTCGACAGGCATCGGATCGGTGGAGCCAACCGACTCCAAGTCCACGGTAGGCTCGCCGGAGACGTGGAGCTGGCCGAGGAGGTTGACGAGGTGGTCGGTGCCCGCGTCGGAGGCGAGCTCGTCAGAGATGAGAGTCTTGTCAAGGAGATCGGCGAGGCTGCTCGCCGCACAGATGTTGGTGACGCCTTGTAGCACGTCGTGGCAAGCGCCATCGGGCGTGCCGGGCTGGCTACGCTCGCGGGGGAGGAAGAGGGTTCCCGTCCAGAACAGGTCTCGGACGACGGTGCACCTGGCCCCACGGTGGGCGCCAAATGTCGAGTGGTAGGTGCGACATATGCCAACGGGTGGCTTACCATTGTGGGAGCCAGTAAGACGTCGCCGGTGCCTGGAAATGGGATGAGGCGAAGACATGCACGCCGGCGAATCTTACCCAGCTTCGGGGCTCTCCGTGGAGATAACACCCCTACTGCTGCTCTACGGGGTCTCCGCATGGTCACTAGATGAACAAGTAGCTACACGGTGCTCCTTGAGCTGTTTGGCGAGAGGAGGAAGAAGGGCACGGCTTGCTCTCTTCTCCTCCCTATGTGGTGTCTGAAACTAGCAGGGATTGATCTCCTTTTGCATGGATGCCCCGGGGGGTTTATATAGGCCTACCCCCCGGGGGTACAATGGTAATCCGGCTGGGCGCGGGGCCCAGCCGTCTGTGTCTACGCTCTCCGGCTTATGCGCCGGCTGCTGGGGCCCGCCGGCTAGTGGGTCCCGCCAGCTGCCGGCTCCTTGGTCGACAGGCAGGCCCCACTGTCAGGGCCTTGTCGGCGGCTGGTTACTGTTGCTCAATCTTGATGGCGAGGGCTTCACCGAAGTGGGCGTGGCTACTGTGCCACCGCCCGGTGGGCGATCACTGTAGCCTCACCGCGTCTTGTCTCCTTAATGGGGCATCTTCTTCGAGGGAGGTGGCAAGCCGGCTGTGGGGAGCCGGCTCTATCTTGGGCCGACTGGGGGAGGTCTGGCCACCTTCGAGTGTCTCTCTGCCCGAAGGGGCCCACCGCCCGTGGGCCGTGCTGGTAGCCCGTCGTGGATGACATCGGGGTTAACGTGGCAACAGTGTTGCGCCGGATGGGTCATGGCCACCCGTACGGCGCACTATGCCAGGCGTGCTCCGGGATTCGGGGGTGGCAGGCTTCACTGTAGCCACGCCCCGTCACATCGCCGTTATGTGGATGCAGACTTCGAGGGTACGATCTTGACCGCTTTATGGGAGCCGGCTTCTCTTCATGAGGGCTGAAGTTGGGCCGCCTTCCGATAGCCGGCCTGGAGACAGCCGGCAAGGGGAAGGCGGCCCTGTGTCTTGGATTCTTGAGGGCCGAATCGGCTCGTAATTTTTTCAGAAGGGCCATGGGGAGCCGGCTAGGCTACCCATGGTTATTTACTCCAACAGAATCCATTCAACCCCTCGCCCAAGCCAGAGCCCAAGCTATAGCAGGCATATGGACTCAGGGGCCATGTCGAGCAACACCCAGCGTCGTAACCAACCACATGGGCGCGACCCAGCCCCGGGCAGAGCCCTTAACTTGGTGGACCAGAAGAGGATCCGTCAAGAGGCTAAATGGGCGATTCAGCAGGCGGCTGAGCACGCGGCTTAGCAAGCTTTTCCGGTTTATCCAGCGACCTATGTTGAGGCTGGGGTGGCCACAAGGACAGGAGGCGTCCCTTGTCTTGTGCCGGCTCTGTGGAATGAGCGTTTGCCAAAGGACTTTAAGGGGCCTCGTAAGGTGCCCAATTACACAGCCGACCTGCAGCCCGGAGCGTGGATTGAAAGTTACGAGATGGCCATGGAGTTATTAGAGGTCAGTGACGCGGCAATGGCCAAATACTTCACCATGATGTTGGATGGAACAGCTCATAGGGCTACCGCCCAACTCCATCGGCTCATGGGCGGAGTTGAAGGCCCGGTTCATTCAGAACTTCAAAGATACCTGCAAATAGCCCATGTTGATCGTGGATTTGACTAACTGCAAGCAAGAGGAAGGCGAATCCACGACCCATTGGGTGCGCCGGGTCAAGGAAATTATACATTCATCTGATAAGATGGATGCCGGCTCCGCAGTCTTAATATTGGAGAAAAATTGCCATTTTGAGCCTCTGAAACAGAAGCTGGGGCGGCTCAAGTGTGACTGCAATGACATGGGCCAGCTGATGGCGGCTCTCGTCAAGTACGCCGATTCTGACAGTATCAAAGACCCAGTGTCTGATGAAGAGAAGACAGGGAAGGGAAAGAAGAACGACAATGGCAAAGGTCACCAGCATAACCCGGCGAATCAAGGAGGTAATAAACGTAAGGCTGACGGTAGTCTGGAGTTTGTGGCTAACGCCAATGCACAGGGTAATAATCAACGACGCAAGGGGAGGCCACCTCCTTGGTCTGGCGGGTCGAGTCCCACCCTTGAGCAGCTGCTAAACGAACCTTGTCCGAGACACGGCACTCGGGAGAAGCCGGCTACCCATCTGTGGAAAGACTGTACGATTATGAAGGCTTTTAAGAATTCTAACATATTCAATGGTAACCACGGACCTGGCGGCGGCTCAGGCGGTGGCGGCTTTCATGGCCCGGGCGCCGGCTCAAGCAGTGGAGGTTTTCATGGCCAGGACCATGAAGGTAGTCAAGGCAGCTATAATTAGCAATCCGGTCAGGGCAGTCAGCAGCAGCAGTCCGGGTATCAGAGTAACCCAAAGCAGCTGAACGGTGGGCAGTATCACGTATTCACCACCAGTTTATGCAAGAGGGACCAGAAACTTCATAAGAGGGTTGTAAATGCTGTTGAGCCGGCGGTTCCACGTTATTTGAGATGGTCTGAGTAGCCTATTGTATGGAATAGGGAAGATCATCCTCTCTGGGTCGATAATTCAGGTCACCTAGCTTTGGCGGTGGCACCTCAGGTCGGTGGATATAAGTTCACTAAAGTACTCATGGACGAAGGCAGCAGCATCAACATCCTCTATTATGAGACATTCCGTCACATGGGGTTGACTGACAAGAGTCTTAAAACATCCAATATTGTTTTTCATGGGGTAGTGCCTGGTAAGTCGGCGTACCCAGTTGGTAAGATTGAGCTGGAAGTAGCCTTTGGGGATGAGTATGATTCTAGGGCTAAGAAGTTAACCTTTGAAGTGATTAAGATCAAAAGCCCATATCACGCTCTGTTTGGATGGCCGGCTTATGCTAAGTTCATGGCTCGGCCGTGTTATGTGTATCTGCAGCTCAAAATGTCGGGTTATAAAGGCACTATCACAGTACATGGAAGCCGAAAAATAGCCTTGGAATGTGAAGAAGGTGATGCCGCTTATGCCGAGTCTGTTTGTGCAACAGAGGAATTGAACTTTTATAAGGATAATGTTGACCCCGCAGACATGACATCTTTGAAGAAGCCAACTACGGAGCATGAGCTGGCGTTGAAATTCAAGTCAGCCGATGACACCAAAATGATTGATTTTGTGCCCGAGACTCATCCAAACAGTTCATTATCAGCGCTAACTTGGATCCAAAATAGGAAAGCGTGCTCATCGAGTTCATCCGTGAGAACCGGGACATCTTTGCATGGAAGCCTTCTGACATGTCGGGTGTACCGAGAGAACTCGCTGAGCACACTCTCAATATTGATCCAAAGTTCAAGCCGGTCAGGCAATTTATTCGGCGGTTTAACGAGGAAAGGCGCAAGGCTATCGGAGAAGAGGTGGCCCGGCTCTTGGCGGACGGTTTCATTGTTGAAGTTTTTCACCTAGAGTGGTTGGCTAACCCGGTGCTTGTGCTCAAAAAGAACGGCACCTGGCGCATGTGTTTGGATTACATAGATTTGAACAAGGCTTGTCCGGCTGGCCCTTTTGCTCTCCCTCGTATTGATCAAATCATTGATGCTACGGCGGGTTGTGAGCGTTTTTGGATGCTTACTCTGGTTATCATCAGATCAAGATAGCAGTTAAGGACCAGGAGAAGACAGCTTTCATCACTCCGTTCGAGCCTTCTGCTATGTGTTTATGACTTTTGGGCTTAAGAGTGCACAGGCGACTTATCAGCGGTGTGTACAGAATTGCCTTCATAAACAGATTGGGCGTAATGTTCATGCTTATGTGGATGACATAGTGGTAAAATCCAGAGAGAAGGAAACCTTGGTAGTTGATCTGAAAGAAACCTTTGATAACCTCCGGGTCTACAAGATGATGCTTAACCCGGCCAAGTGTGTTTTTGGAGTCCCAGTTGGCAAGCTCTTGGGTTTTTTGGTGTCTAACAGAGGCATTGAGGCTAACCCGGAGAAAATTAAGGCAATCACATCTTTGGCTAAACCGGCGTGCATCAATGACGTTCAGCGGCTGGTGGGCCATGTTGCAGCTTTAAGCCGGTTGGGTGAGAAGGCTATGCCATTGTATCAAATGATGAAAAAGGTGGATGAATTTGTTTGGAGTGATGCTGCTAACTCTGCCTTTGAGGATCTGAAGAGACAGCTCGCTGAGCCGCCGGTTCTGGCTGCTCCTGTTGAGAAAGAACCATTGTTGTTATATGTGGCTGCTAACTCACGTGATGTCAGTGTGGCTATTGTGGTGGAGCGCAAGGAAATTGGCAAGGAACATCCGGTCCAGCAGCCGGTTTACTACGTCAGTGATGTGCTCATTGAATCTAAGCAAAGGTATCCACATTGGTAGAAGCTTGTTTATGGGGTGTTCATGGCAAGCCGGAAGCTCAAGTATTACTTTCAGGATCACCCCATCACTGTGGTTAGCTCTGCTCCGTTAGGAGATATTATTCAAAATAGAGAAGCCACAGGATGAGTCGCCAAGTGGGCCATTGAACTTGGGTCTCATGGTTTAAAGTATGTGCCACGTACTGCGATCAAGTCTCAAGCGTTGGTCGATTTCATTAACGATTGGACAGGGTTGCAGACACCTGAAGAAAAGCCAGACAACACATAGTGGACGATTCATTTTGATGGGTCCAAACAGTTGGAAGGCTCGAGGGCTGGAGTTGTTTTAACTTCTCCTCGAGGTGACAAGTTTTGTTATGTGTTGCGATTGATGTTCCCTTGTACTAACAACGCACCAGAATATGAGGCCTTACTCCATGGTCTTCGAATGGCTAAAGAGATGAGTTTGAGCCGGGTACGGTGCCTTGGCGACTCAGATTTGGTGGCTCGGCAGGGATCAGGCAAGTGGGATTCCAAGGACCCTCTCATGGTGGCTTATCGTCGAGAGGTGGACGTTGTGGCTGGACACTTCAAGGGGGATCAGGTGGAACACATTGATCACAGAAAGAAAGAAGCGGCGGATGCCTTAAGCCGGTTGGGATCTCAGCGTAAGCCGGTGCCACCTAACACATTTTTAGATGTTTTACATAACCCTTCTGTCAAGTTGCCTACAGAGGAAGACTTGGCCGTTCCTGACCTAGAGGCCCAGTTGGTGGTGGCTCTTCATGTCATTCCAGATTGGACAGTGCCATATTTGGCTTACATGACCCGAGGCGAGTTTCCATAGGATGAGACCTTGGCAAGACAGATAACCCGGTGGTCTAAGTCAATGACAATTTCCATTGGTGAATTATATCATCATAGTGTCACTGGGGCGTTTCAGCGATGTGTCTCTCCTAAAGAAGGTCAAGAGATTCTTCGTGAGATCCATGGGGGAGATTGTGGCCATCATACCGGCTCAAAATCTCTGGTGGCCAAAGCTTTCCGTCATGGCTTTTACTGGTTAACGGCTCATGCTGATGCAGAGGATCTGGTCAGTAGGTGCGATGGATGTCAAAAGTTCACACGACGAGCACACGTACCGGCTCAAGAACTGCGGATGATTCCAATCACTTGGCTGTTTGCGGTTTGGGGGCTTGATATGGTTGGACCTTCCAAAAGATCCAAGGATAAAAAGACACATCTTTTGGTGACAGTTGACAAATTCACGAAATGGGTTGAGGCAGAGCCAGTGAGCAGCAAGTGTGATGCAGCCACGACGGTTCAGTTCATGAAAAAGGTGATCTTTTGCTTTGGTTTTCCACACAGCATTATAACTAACAATGGCACTAATCTGTCCAAAGGTGCTATGGAGGAGTTTTGTCGACGTGAGCATATCCATCTTGATGTTTCTTCAGTAGCTCACCCCCAATCCAATGGTCAAGCTGAGAGAGCAAATCAGGAAATGCTAAAAGGTCTCAAGCCCCGGCTTATGGTTCCCTTACAACGGACACCGGGTTGTTGGGTAGAGGAATTACCCTCGGTGCTATGGAGTATCAATACCACTCCTAACAGGTCTACAGGTTATACACCTTTCTTCATGGTTTGTGGAGCAGAAGCAGTTCTGCCTAGTGACATTCGTCATGACTCACCTCGCGTGGCGGCTTACGTTGAAGCTAATAATGAACAAGCCCGACAGGATGCACTTGACTTGTTAGATGAGGAGAGAGATTTGGCGGTGGCTCGATCAGCAATTTATCAACAGGACCTACGTCGTTATCACAGCCGCCGGGTTAAGTCCAGAACCTTTCAAGAAGGTGACCTGGTGCTCCGGCTCATCCAGGATCTGTCTGATGCACACAAGCTATCCCCGCCTTGGGAAGGACCCTTTGTGGTCAGCAAGAACTTAAACAATGGGTCATATTACCTCATTGACGTTCGAGAGCACAAAGACTCACGTAAGTCGGAGGAGGAGACCCGCCTGCCGTGGAACATTGCTCAGCTTCGGCCATACTATACTTAAGCCACCGGCTCCCATCATGTACATACTTTGACGTTGTATATATTATGATAAGTAATAAAGCAGGACCTCTGTCCTTTTCCCTTTCAATGATCATATATCTTTATTATTTTCATTATTTAAAATGACCAAAAGGGGGATGATCGTATCCGAATCTAGCTTAACCCTTTTGGTCCGACTCATGATCGTATTCGAATCTTAGACGTAAACCTCATGGTTACTTGGGGGCTTCCTGTTCAAACATAGGTCGTATTCGAACCAAAGAGAACATAGCTATCGTAACCCTCTTGATCGGCTCAAAGCCAAACTCACTAGGGGGCTTCTTGATCGTATCTGAATCATATCTTAACCCCTTTTGGGTCCGACTTGGATCGTATTTGAATCAGGGTCGTTAAGAACCTTTCAAGGTCATTTGGGGGCTTCCTGATCAAAAATAGGTCGTATTCGAACCAAAGAGAACATAGCTGTCGGTACCCTCTTGATCAGCGCAACGCCAAAGCCACTGGGGGCTATATGATCGTATTCGAATCTTAGCTTAACCCCTTTGGTCCGGTTTACTGATCGTATTCGAATCAGAGGCCTCCAGTTTTTATTTAAATGTTTTGATTTACATTTTCAGAAGCCTAGTGTTTTGTCTTACTATTTTTTATCATCTCAAATTTAATTGTCAGTATGGTTTCAAATTAAACCGGCTCGGTTATTTGACAATGAGTTGCCAACGCATAATAGTCATTAGACATATGGAAGTATTGACTTCTACAAAAGATTGGGTTATCAACCTCATCATCCGGGTCATGTAAACCGGCAGTCTGGATTCAAAGAACACAAGTATGACAGTGTCATTCATGATCAGGTTTCTCTGTGTTTTTTTGTTAATCAAAGGTTTTTTCAGCCTTGTTTATCTTACATCTAGTTCTGTTTTTTCCACTATGATAATTTCATAGTCATATACCGGGTGTTTTGACCCGTCCGGTGCTAAACCGCCAGGACAGTTTTTTCATTTTTTACAAGAACAGAGTTAAAACATTGCAGATGTAATCATAGATGTGCTGCATATATATATTGACATCATTGGCAAAGAGTCATATGCAACATTTTATGCATGATGGCATAGGCAAAACATGTAGTTTTCAAACTAACCTATTACAAGGTTTTGAGATCCCAAAAGATGGTTATGACTCTCCCCTCGCCGGTTCACCTCCCTCTACTGGTTGGAAGCTGGGATTGGACCAGTCAAAGCCGCTCAGAGCAATGAACTCCGCTTCATTGTCAATCAGGCCGACTGGGTCGACTTCTGGGGCAAAAGTGTGTTGGTGAACCGGCGGGATAAGATCTGTCATTTTGTAAGAGGGAATCGCCATCTTCTTATTCTCCATATCAAAACCCGGCTGATATTTATCGATGGTGGTCTCCTCTCCAAGAATGGTAGCTTGAGGACGAACTCCCCTCACACAGGCAATAAAGTCATCTTGCTCAAATGGAGTCCTGTCTTCCTTCACGGTAGGGTACCCCTTAGCCACGTTCACCGGGTCTAAATCCGGCACCCAGGCTTTGGAGCGGCTCAGGGCAGTCAGGGCTCCGGCTCTGGCACAGGATCGTTTGACCTCTTGAAACCTGGCGGGTAAGATCGATAACTTCTTCAAAACATCACTCAAACGGTTGGGTCCTTGGTTGGCAGGGGAGATAGTAGCAAGTGCTCGTTGAGCACCAGTATACAATTGCTCCACCAAGGTATAAACCGCCTTCAGTTTTGTCACACTGTCTTGGCTCAGATTTTTACTTCCTGGACCTGTGAGTGTTTTTTAACAAAGGCTCAGCAGGCGGCTTATATTCCTGGTCAAAATAAAGTATAAGTGATTAATATAAATGACTCACCGAAGATGGCGGAGACCATTTGAGACACACGGTTTTTTAAACCGATGAGCTCCGTGGTAACCTCCTCAAGAGCCGCCTCTGCTATCTCGGCACGTTGTATCAGCAAGGTCTTCTCATCGACCCAGGATTCCTTCTTTTCAGTCAAGCTGGTCTTCAATTTTTTAGTTTCAGAGAGACTCAATTGAAGTTTGGAGTTAGCAGTCTTTATCTCTGCTTCCTGATCCACCAGCCGGGTCTTTGCATCCGTCAATTGAGAGCCCAATTCAGTTAGGGAAGTCTACAAACATGCACACGTGTGTCAAAATTTAACTAAAGGTTCTAATGATTAAAGTTCCAAGTGCTTTGCAATGCAATACCACTTGGCACTTGGGGGCTAATGTCTGCCAAAGCAATTTTTATGCAAAATGACTCCTTTATGTTTTCAAGTCCCAAGTGTTTCACAAAGTAACAACGCTTGGCACTTGGGGGCTAATGCATGATATTCAAAGAGTTTTTCAAGATGAGCCGGATCACACTACTTATTTGGACTGATCTAAGACAGTTATGAAGTTAAGTACTGGGTCATTTATGATAAATTGAACCGGACCTTGGGGACTACAGGTGAAGTTTATACTAATCTGATGAACTCAGCAAAAATCTAAAGACAAGGTATCAACCTATATCATAAGTCTACAGATCATTCAGGTTCATCATAATCTGAAGACTTGAGGCTGGCAGAGTATATATAAACCGGAGAACATACATCATATTTCAGTTGCAATTGCAATTGCTTGACCACCCAATTTTCGAGTCACGGCTGGAATGCACATGACTGAGATAGCCGGACAGCACGTCACTAACATTCAGGTGAGCGTAGTGAGAGTATCAAACTGTACTTTCTACCTTTCCAAGGCCTCCTGTTTGGCAGAATGCCTGGCTAGCACAGTTGGATTACCCGGCGCAACAAATCTGCTGCCAGTGATCAGAACGTCATGGTCAGAAGATGCTGGCGGGTTAGCTGACTCGGACGGTCTGACGGGGGATGGATCTACAATGGTTTCGTGAGCTGACGGCTCAGGAGGCTCCAATTGAGCATGTACAGTCGGATCTTCTGGCGCTTCAGATTGAGCGGGAGGAGTTGATGTTTCCAGTTCAGGTGCAGGATTTTTTGGGTCTTCTGTCGGTTTAATCACCTTGGCTTTCTTGGACTTCGCTTGACCACTAAGAAAGATTTTTATGAGACAGTTAGTATAATGATGCAGTTTTAAAGATGTAGAGGAAAGATGATTTTCCTTACCCAGGGGCAGTCTTGAAAGCCGGAAATTGAGTCTGGGATGAGTCGCCAGAAGAGCGAGAAACCTCCTGCAAGGGTAAAATGAAGTTAAAGAATATAAGGAAATAGATTCATGGATAAAAACAAAGGACAAAGGTGAAAGAAACCTCATTCTGGCGTTTTCGAGGAGTTTTTTATAAGTCGGAAGGTGGTTCATCATCATCATTAGTTCGGGCCTGACGACGGCTCTCATGTTGCTTCTTTTTCAAAAGAAAATGAGGGTCCAAATAAGCCAAAGGGTGTGAAAACCTTACTTTCCGGGTTACCAGTCGAAGTTTCTGTCTCGGCAAAGGGGCTGAGTCGGAGGAAATAGTTACCTCTTCTTCCACGGCCTGGCTGGCCCCCGTGTCGTCCTGGCAATAGTCAGTGTCAATAAGATAGTTGAAAAATTGGCCAAGGGAGTCAAGGGCTACCTCCGACTCAGAAACATCATCCAGCTGGAACATGTCAGATGCAGTCTTCTTCTTCTTGGGCTTCCGGGTCGTTCTCCTGGTGGCTATGGTAGCGGCTCTAGCCTTCTTGGCAGCTTCATGATCATACTTCAGATTTGTCCTATAAACAAATAAATAGGTTAAAAGGTCATGCAAGTATTTAAACTACTAAGGAAAACACAAAAAAGAAAGGTCAGGGGTTTTCACCTCTGGTGCGGGGTTAAGTTTGCAGAAGGGGTTTAACCCAACCTTACTGCAGTTCTCGTATTTGTCGTTCACAAGGATGGTTGATATTGCAACAATGTCTTCTTCAGTCAATTGAACAGAGCTATAACATAGAGAGTCATCTGGGCCTCCGCCATACTCATACATTAACTTGGATCAGCGGCTTAGAGGGATGCCCCGCCATGAGATCCAGCAACGGATCAGGTCAACTCCGGTTAAGCCATTTCCCAATAAAGCCTGGATCCTTTTGATAGATGGGATAAGCTTCTTGTGTTCAGCAGTAGTAAGTTTGTCAGAGAGCACAAACTTGGAATCAAGACACTCCGCATGATAACCCAGCAGTGGTTTTCCATCAGCTGGTGAGGTATCTTGGCAGTAGAACCAGGTTTGGTTCCAGTCTTTGGGATGGTTTGGTAAGACCACTAAAGGAAAAACGGCACCTTGTCGGCGTTGAATTGAAATTCTGCCAAGTTCCAAGCTAAGGCCGTTGGTGCACTCATTCTGGCGGTTCAAGTAAAAGTACTCTCTGAAGAGCTCCACAGTCGGTTCTTCTTGAAGATATACCTCACAAAGAACTTGAAAATTGCAGATATTGGATATAGAGTTGGGTCCAATGTCTTGTGGACGAAGCTTGAAAGAATGCAGAACGTCTCAGAAGAACTTTGAGCCAGGTGGTGAGAAGCCGTGGTTCATGTGATCAGTGAAAATGATAACTTCACCGTCTTTGGGCTGAGGCTGTTCTTCGTCCGGGTCAGGAGCACGATAAGACATAATGCTTTTATTTGGCAAAAATCCTATGGTGACAATTTCCTTCAAAGTATCCTCAGTAACTGCGGAAGGGACCCAGTTGCAGACTGTTGGCACTTTGGACGACATGATGAAGAAAGGGCAAGCTGAAAAGAAAGTAATTTGCCGGCTCAATTTATTGATGAAGTTACAGGTCCATGATTATAGTACAGATGAGTAATGGCGGCTTAAATGAGGGCTAATGACATGTAAAGGGAAAATAAGATGGAGTCATAAGCCGCCATGACTAAAAAGTATTAGAAGATTGCTAGAATCAAAATTGGCTAAGTGTTGAGACAAACAGGTTTCCCAAGCTGTGGCTATTATTATGGATCAAAATGGTTCAGAAAAGAAAAATAAGGTTAGACCTAAAAACGAGCACAGAGGAGTTCGTCAGTTCTAAAGAGGCATTTATACAAGAGAAGGGGATCTGCTAGCGTCTAAAATGGATGAGAAATAGCTACCGCATAAGTTCTGCACTACTTTCAGATCAAAGGAGGGTACGGTAAGAGAAGTTGCAACGAATCTGCGACGAACAGCGAAGAACACAAGAAGGAAACCTTCCAAACCCTAATGCAGATCTATGGGGGTGAGAAGGCGAGAGCTTACGGGTGTGGAGTTGCTGCGGAGGATCGCCGCCGTTCTCTGGATAGATTCAGGGTGATGTAGTGGCCGGAGTTGAGGACGATGGTGCGCTGCGGCGGCGGCGGAGCTCGAGCGGCAGAGAAGGTGCGAGAGGAAGAAGAAGAAGAAGAAGAAAGAGGAAGGAATGGCCAAGCCTATTTATAAGGGGATAAGTGAACAGGTAGGCACGAAAATCGAGGAAGGGCAAAGTAATGATTATCCAACTAAATGGACGCCTCGATTCTCAGAAGACATTTAAGGATAAGGATCCATTGAAGGTGACATCATGGCAGATTTTCATATTTTCTGAAGATGACGTCATGGCGGGTTACAAGAGCTTTTACAAATAGAGGAGGATGGATTTCGTTTAAGGTGTTAGAGATTGACAAGAACAAAGTTCAAATCAACCTGGGGCCTAATGTTGGGGATATAACTACCAGGTATGACCCGCCCAGAAGGGGTCGGGTCAATCCTAATGGCGGGGTACTAAAAGTTTAGTGAATATACAAGGCGATGGTTTAGTATAAGACTTGTAGTAGGCCCAAGCCCAGAGGCGGCTTGAGGCCCATGATTGTAAACAACCATGAGTAGAAAGGCTTGTAAAGAAAGGCATGTAAAGGAAGTCACCGAGCCGGACACGTTATATGAGCCGTCCGGGACTCTGTAGGCCGTCAGGCGTCAACCCGTGTATATAAGGGGATGACCCGGTGGCGGCTTAGGGTAAGAAACAAGAGACCGAGAAGACAATCTAGCGTATTTCTCTCCTTGGTCATCGAAACCTAGCAATACCACATCAATTGGACTAGGCTTTACCTTCACCGCAAGGGGCCGAACCAGTATAAACCTTTCGTGTCCTTTGTCCCGATTAACCCCTTTAAGCTTCCTAGTTGTGATGGCTCCACAAATAAGTTCTTTCACTAGGACATCTGCCGTGACAATTCCACGACACCTCCCGAGCCGCCCTAGACTCGGATCGTGCTTCCTTCGCCTCTCGTAAGGCATTGTCGAGATCGGCCGTTTTGGCTTTGTTATCCCTCTCCAGGAACTCGCACTGGACACTGGCTTCCTTTAGCTCACGTGCCATAGTAGACATTCTCTCCTCGCACTAGCGCCGAGCAGCATGTTCGGCTTTTAACTCATCAGCTGCCTTCTGGGCAGCCACATTACTCATCCGGGCTTGCTCCTTGGCTCGGGCAAGTTCAGCCCGAAGGGCCTCCACCGCGGCAGCACTATTTGCAGTTATGCGTGTCTCAGTATATAATACTTAGCTTCGTGCTCATGTTATTATACATACATACACTGACCACCTCAAAACATACCTTGCGCTTCGTTGAGCCGCCTGTTAATAAGAACGACGTCGTCATTCGCCGCATCAAGTTTTTGCTCCAGACCTGCAACCTCTATAGCGTATGCAGTCATCGTGGATGTAACAGCCTGTGTTCCAATTAATCAGATTATTTCCTGGGCATATCTTTTTCGATCCTCTGATTGCCTCCTTTTGGACGCCAACCACGGTCTTAGGGGCTACTATCTATACACAGGTACATTTTGCGTATATAGCACAATCAAAAATATTACATTACGTACCTCAAAACCTCTTAGCAAGCCCTTGAAAGCTTCATTCAATCCACTCTTTGCGGACATAATCCTCTCAACCACCATACCCATCAAGGTACGGTGTTCCTCCGAGACGGACGAATATCGCAACATGTCCATCAGTGTATCCAGTGCCTCCGGATCTCGGGAAGCAGCTGTGGGAGCTGATAACCTACAAGTATAGGGGATCGCAACAGTTTTCGAGGGTAGAGTATTCAACCCAAATTTATTGATTCGACACATGCGGAGCCAAAGAATATTCTCAAGTATTAGCAGCTAAGTTGTCAATTCAACCACACCTGGAAACTTAATATTTGCAGCAAAGTATTTAGTAGCAACGTAATATGATAGTAGTGGTAACGGTGGCAAAAGTAACGGTAGCAGTTTTGGTTTTATAGTGATTGTAACAGTAGCAATGGAAAAGTAAATGAGTGAAGAACAATATATGAAAAGCTCGTAGGCAATGGATCAGTGATGGATAATTATGTCGGATGTGATTCCTCATGCAATAGTTATAACATAGAGTGACACAGAACTAGCTCCAGTTCATCAATGTAATGTAGGCATGTATTCCGAATATAGTCATACGTGCTTATGGAAAAGAACTTGCATGACATCTTTTGTCCTACCCTCCCGTGGCAGCGGGGTCCTATTGGAAACTAAGGGATATTAAGGCCTCCTTTTAATAGAGTGCCGAACCAAAGCACTAACACATAGTGAATACATGAACTCCTCAAACTACGGTCATCACCGGTAAGTATCCCGATTATTGTCACTTCGGGGTTAACGGATCATAACACATAATAGGTGACTATAGACTTGCAAGATAGGATCAATAACTCACATATATTCATGAAAACATAATAGGTTCAGATCTGAAATCATGGCACTCGGGCCCTAGCGACAAGCATTAAGCATAGCAAAGTCAAACCCTAACAAAACTAACTCGATTACATGATAAATCTCATCCAACCCATCACCGTCTAGCAAGCCTACGATGGAATTACTCACGCACGGCGGTGAGCATCATGAAATTGGTGATGGAGGTAGGTTGATGATGATGATGGAGATGGATTCCCCTCTCCGGAGACCCGAACGGACTCCAGATCAGCCCTCCCGAGAGAGTTTAGGGCTTGGCGGCGACTCCGTATCGTAAAATGCGATGAATCCTTCTCTTTGGTTTTTTCTCCCCGAACACAAATATATAGAGTTGGAGTTGACGTTAGAGGAGCACCAGGGGGCCCACGAGGCAGGGGACGCGCCCAGGGGGGTAGGCGCCCCCATCCTCGTGGACAGGGTGTGGGCCCCCTGGCCTTGATTCTTTCGCCAGTATTTTTTATATATTCAAAAAATAATCTCCGTTGATTTTCAGGTCATTCGAAGAACTTCTATTTCTGCACAAAAATGGCAATTCTACTGAAAACAACGTCAGTCTGGGTTAGTTCCATTCAAATCATGCAAGTTAGAGTCCAAAACAAGGGCAAAAGTGTTTGGAAAAGTAGATACATCGGAGACGTATCAGGAGCCCGGACTCCCTTTGAAGGGATGTGTTTGTTCGACCCTAGAGTCGTCTCTGGCTGTAAGATGGATAGTCCGGGGCCCTTATTGTCCATCTCCACACACCCCGGACCCTGGGCGACCGATGTTTGACCTGGGGGCGTTGTCTTCATTATCCTTTGCACCACTTGTTGATCGGGAGAGATCCTCTGGGACGATACCTCGAAGTCGTCCACCCTATTGGGCGAGGAATCCTATGGAGGTGTTTTGCTTTCCATCATCTCTGGAAGAAGATCCCCCAAAGAGGATTGTTGAGGAAGACTGCTACCGGACTTCAAAACATATATTCTAAATATTACCCTTGTCACCGGAAAAGGAACGGGATATGTTTAAAACACCCTTGTTCACTTACGATTCGGCTAAAGGCTCGTCCTTACGGAGGAACTGCGTGGCAATGTCGTCTTCCGAACCCGAACCGCCTGATAGGAGCGTCTTACCCCGCTTAGGAGCCTTTACCTCCCGACCTTCGCGGGCGGCCCTTTTCTTACCATGGGGAGGAAAGATGTCAGCTTCTCCTTCTCTTTTATCTTCGGAAGAGGGAACCTTAACCTCTCTCGACACAGTGTTTGGTGTACCTTCGGGATGGAGGCCACCTTTGGCCTTCCCGCTCTCCTCATTGTCCTCTTTCACCGGCCCCTGGAATGGTGCCGGGACCAGCATCTTTGTTAGCACAGGACTACCTAAGTCTTCGGGGAGAGGGGTCGAACACCTAATTCGCTTCGCCTTCTTCGTCCATCCCTGGAAAAAGATGATTTTCTCGGTATCATATCACGGGATATTTAATTAAGTTGTGTTTGGGAGTCAAGTTCTTACCAAGGTGTCCGAATGGTTGCAGTCAAGGCCGGTGTCCTCGGTAGTGTCCGGCCACTGTTTTCGTGTCCCGGAAAATAACTTCCACATTCCTCTGTGCGTCGTGCCAAAGAAGTGCTGAAGGGTTCGTGGTCCTTTCAGATTAAACTCCCACATACGGAGGGGCTGTCGCTGGCACGGAGGACCCGGCGGACTAACATTACTTGAATCACGTCGATGAGACCGGTGTCCCTCTCAAGGAGACTCCGGATGCGGCTTTGTAGAGTCTACACTTCGTCGATTGATCCCCAGTCCAGCCCCTTGTTGATCCATGATGCAAGCTGAATTGGAGGGCCGGATCGGAACGCAGGAGTAGCTTCCCACTTGGTACCATGGGGTTCAGTGATGTAAAGCCACTCCCGCTGCCATAAGTTGGAAGATTCTGTGAAGGATCCCTTTAGCCAAACAGTGTTGGTGAGCTTGCTCACTGTGGCGCCACCACACTCCGCTTGCTTCCCCTCGATCACCTTCGGCTTCATATTAAAGGTCTTGAGCCATAAGCCAAAGTGTGGGGGAATACGGAGAAAGGCCTCGCACATAACGATGAACGCCAAGGTGAGAAGAAAAGAGTCCGGGGCTAGATCATGGAAATCTAGCCCGTAATAGAACATGAGCCCTCGAATAAAGGGGTGAAGAGCGAACCCTAGGCCTCGAAGAAAGTGGGAGATGAATACAACCCTCTCGCCGGATCTGGGAGTAGGAGTAACCTGCCCTTGAGCAGGAAACCTGTGGTGGATTTCCGCGGTCATGTACCTTGCCGCCCGGAGCTTCGCAATGTCCTCCTCTGTGATAGAGGAAGCCACCCACCGGCCTTGAAGGCTAGGTCCGGACATGACTGGGAAGCTCGAAGCAATTAGATTGAACCTTGGGTGCTGGAACTTGAGGTTGGAGAGGTTGAGGAAAGGGTTTGCGTAAAGGAGAAAGCCGGGTCGTGGCCCCTTTATAAAGACGATGAATATCGAATGTCTCCTCCTAGGCCTTAAAATCTGCCTATTCCTAAGGAATCATGCTAGCAGAACCGTTGGGATACCCACGCCCGTATTGATGAGAATCCTGCGATAAGGGGACACGATCTCTGCTTCAACAAGAGGTGCCAATAAAACCGCCTCTCGAAACATGGAGCGACAGGCTAAAAATGGTTTGAAATAATAACCGGGCAGGGACGTGATGTCACGTTACAAAAAGGTTGTCAGCGGATTGGACTCGTGAAATATTATATTCTCTGTGGTGGTGTGTGGTACTTGTTTTGCAGATCTGGACATGTTCTTTGTGTTCGAAGGCTATTTTGGAGTATTCGGAGGACGAATCCGCCTTGCAATGTCGAAGACAATCTGCACGCCGGACACCTCGTCATTGAAGCCTGGTTTAGGGGCTACTGAGGGAGTTCTGGAATAAGGGGTCCTCGGGCGTCCGGCCTGTTGGACATGGGCTGGACTAATGGGCCTACGAAGATACAAGACCGAAGACTCTCACCCGTGTCCGGATGGGACTCTCCTTGGCATGGATGGCAAGCTTGGCGTTCGGATATGAAGATTCCTTTCTCTGTAACCGACCATGTATAACCCTAGTCCCCTCCGATGTCTATATAAACCAGATGGTTTAGTCCATAGGGATAATCATAATCACATAGGCTAGACTTTTAGGGTTTTAGCCATTACGATCTCGAGGCAGATCAACTCTTGTAACACTCATATTCATCAAGATCAATCAAGCAGGAAGTAGGGTATTACCTCCATAGAGAGGGCCCGAACCTGAGTAAACATCGTGTCCCCTGTCTCATGTTACCATCAACCTTATACGCATAGTTCAGGACCCCCTACCCGAGATCCGCCGGTTTTGACACCGACACCGCCCCCTTCCCTTGTCCAATTTGGACTACTAAGGGGGGCGTGCGATCTGCTCTGGCTGCCCTCCTCTCTCTCCAATAAGGCCCATGGTGGCTCATTAGTTCCCCCAGGGGTTCCGATAACCCCCCGGCACTCCGATAGTCATTCGATACCCCTCGGAACTCCTCCGGTGTCCGAATAACATCGTCCAATATATCATTCTTTATGTCTCGGCCATTTTGAGACTCCTCGTCATGTCCGTTATCTCATCCGGGACTCCAAACAAACTTCGGTACATCAAATCACATAACTCATAATACAAATCGTTATCGAACGTTAAGCGTGCGGACCCTATGGGTTCGAGAACTATGTAGACATGACCGAGACACCTCTCCAGTTAATAACCAATAGCAGAACCTGGATGCTCATATTGGCTCCCACATATTCTACGAAGATCTTTATCGGTCAAACCGCATAACAACATACGTTGTTCCCTTTGTCATCGGTATGTTACTTGCCCGAGATTCGATCGTCGGTATCATCATACCTAGTTCAATCTCGTTACCGACAAGTCTTTTTACTCGTTCCGTGATGCATTATCCCATAACTAACTCATTAGTCACATTGCTTGCAAGGCTTATAGTGATGTGCATTACCGAGAGGGCCCAGAGATACCTCTCCGAAACACGGAGTGACAAATCCTAATCTCGATCTATGCCAACTCAACAAACACCATCAGAGACACCTGTAGAGCATCTTTATAATCACCCAGTTACGATGTGACGTTTGATAGCACACTAAGTGTTCCCCCGGTATTCGGGAGTTGCATAATCTCATAGCCATAGGAACGTGTGTAAGTCATGAAGAAAGCAATAAAAATGAACTAAACGATCATAGTGCTAAGCTAATGGATGGGTCTTGTCCATCACATCATTCTCTAATGATGTGATCCCGTTCATCAAATGACAACACATGTCTATGACTAGGAAACTTAACCATCTTTGATTAACGAGCTAGTCAAGTAGAGGCATACTAGGGACACTCTGTTTGTCTATGTATTCACACATGTACTAAGTTTCCGGTTAATACAATTCTAGCATGAATAATAAACATTTATCATGATATAAGGAAATATAAATAACAACTTTATTATTGCCTTTAGGGCATATTTCTTCAGGAGGGAGCCCATACATAGCTTGGATGGGTGACATTTTGTGGGTAGTATGTGTTGGGACACGCGGTACGCTACGCTAGCGCCAAATAAAATTTTCTACCACGCACCCAAGATCATGCTGTTGGAAATAGATCACAGGATCGGGTTTACCACTAGACGCGTAGTCACCGCAGCGGAAGTAGAGTTGGTGATGCGTGTAGCCGATCTCCCGCGAATAGCGAAGACCCGTGAACGGTGATCTCCCACGAACAGCACCTCGTGGATCCCTCGAACGGTTCGTCCAAGCACCGCAGATGCGATGCCTCCAGGTATCCACACGTATGGGGAGCAGCGTCGAGCAGCGGACTGCTAGGTCCGGTCGCGCGGCATGTGTGTGGGGAGTGGCGGTGGCTAACCCGGGTTCCCTATAGATCAAACCTAAGTGGTGTGCCCACTCCCCTTTATATAGACCTCCGAGATGGGCTCAACACTTGAGCCCACTAGGAGTCCACATCCATTTTCCACTCAGATCCAATCTGAATGGCCTGCAACCCCTTAAGTGTGCGACCCTATAGGTTCACGTACACATGGACACGACCAGAGTCGATAGTTGGTAGTGGCTCCTAGCAAAACGTGCCAACTCCCATGTGGGCGTAAAGTCGTTTGACGAACCTCAACAATGTGGCATATGCAACATTCCTTTTGCCTCACGATATTTGTTGTCGAGCTCAAGGCGAGTACTTGTCACCCTTGTGATAGCTCGGCCTCTCTTCTCGAAACCACGATACAGATTCCCGAACTGGGTTAAGACTTAACCCAAGTCGCATGGCCATGTTTTCCGAATCTGATCACTCGAGAGGGCCCAGAGAATATCTCTCCAAATAGGAGGGGCAAATCTCATCTTGGTCAACCATGTCTCGCGGCATGTCTCACGACTCACATGAAAGCTACCTTTATAACTACCCAGTTACGGAGTAGCGTTTGATAGACCCTAAGTGAGTCGATCCTCATCCCGAGAACATGCGAGGACCTCAGGTCTAGGACATGGCATAGACATTGCACTTGAGACTAACATATGACTATATCTCGCTGCGTCTCAAAGTGGGTCTGTCCGGCTCGGTGATCTCCATCCCCGAGCCCATACTATCGGTTTAGCATCTTCATGCACATGACTTGTGAAACATAGTCATCAACCGAGTCGTATACTAGTCAAGGATATGTGTCCGCGCAACCTTATCAACTAGGGACCATTAGAAAAATCATCATACAATACATAGTTCCACAAACAAGTCACATACTTATTGATACATGTCATCGATGATGTTCAAGGACAATACAAAGGACTCATGAATACATATGGAAATGTCATCATCACATGATTGCCTCTAGGGCATATCTCCAACAGTCTCCCACTTGTAGTAGAGTCAATCATTTAGGCATCGTATGCCCATGGAGCTCATGTGCGCCTCATGCTTCGGCCGTGGGAGAGGCTTCGTCAATGGATCGGCAACATTTGCATCTGTGTGTACCTTGCATATGTTTACATCACCTCTTTCAACAATATCGCGAATAAGGTTAAAACGCCTGAGTATGTGCTGGGTTTTATGATGGTTTGGTGGTTCCTTGACTTGCGCAATGGCACCACTATTATCACAATAGAGGTCCAATGGCTTAGGCGCACCCTCAACCACACCAAGATCAGAAATGAAATTCTTCACCCAAACACCCTCTTTTGCAGCTTCAGCAGCCGCAAATGTACTCAGCCTCTGTTGTAGGATCAGCTACCGTATCTTGCTTGGAGCTCCTCTAGCTCACTGCTCCTCTGTTCAGAATGAACACAAACCCACATTGTGATTGACTATCATCCCTATCTGTTTGGAAACTAGCATCGGTGTAACTCTTTACAACGAGCTCATCCTCACCTCCATAAACCAGGAACATATCCTTAGTACTTCTCAAGTACTTAAGGATATTCTTAACCGATGTCCAGTGACTCTCACCTGGATCAGCCTGGTATCTGCCCACCACGCTAAGAGCAAAACTGACATTGAGACGAGTACATACCATAGCATACATGATGGACCCAACAGCCGAAGCATACGAAATCCCATCCATGCGTCTTTGCTCATCAGGAGTCGTAGGACTCTGAGTCTTGCTAAGACTAATGCCATGTGACATGGGCAAGAAACCTTTCTTGGCATCTTGCATGTTGAACCGCTTCAACACCTTGTCAATATACGCACTCTGGCTTAATCCAATAAGACTTCTCGATCTATCTCTATAGATCTTGATTCCCAAAATGTAAGCTGCTTCTCCCAAGTCCTTCATAGAAAAACTATTTTTCAATGAGTCCTTGACAGATTCAAGCATTTGAACATCATTTCCAATCAATAATATGTCATCCACATATAAGATCAGAAATGCAACTGAGCTCCCACTGACCTTCTTGAATACACAATGATCACAGTCATTCTTGATGAAGCCAAACTCTTTGACGGCTTCATTAAAATGAATGTTCCAATTCCGAAATGCTTGCCTTAATCCATAAATGGATCTCTGAAGCTTGCATACCATGCTAGACTTCTTTGGATCGACAAAAACCCCGGGCTGTGTCATATACACATCCTCGGTTAAATTTCCATTAAGGAAAGCCGTTTTGACATCCATCTGCCATATTTCATAGTCGAAATATGCCGCTATAGCAAGAATGATCCGAATTGATTTAGGCATCGCTACCGGTGAGTAAGTCTCATCGTAGTCAACTCCTTGAACTTGTCGATAACCTTTAGCAACAAGTCGAGCCTTATGGACTGTGACATTTCCGTCCATATCAGTTTTCTTCTTAAAGATCCACTTGCACTCAATGGCTTGTACGCCACTTGGCAGATCAACCAAGTTCCAAACTTGATTGTCATCCATGGACTTTAATTCGGATCTCATGGCCTCAAGCCATAACTCGGAATCAGGGCTCTCCATTGCTTCCGCATACGTAGTCGGCTCGTTATTCTCCAAGAACAACACATTGCAGTCATGCAAATTGCGTAACCTTTCCGACCTCTGTGGAACCGGCGTCGACTCCACCACGGGTTCCCTGACTAATTCCTTTGTGACAGAATCACCTACCGGAACGTCCCTGTGTGGTTCTCGAATTTCTTTGAGTCGGACCGTCCTCCCACTAGCCTTCCAATTAAGAAACTCTTTCTCAAGGAAAACTCCATGTCGAGTGACAAACACTTTGCCCTCCTCACGGTTGTAGAAGTAATACCCCAAGGTTTCCCTTGGATATCCCATGAATATGCACTTGTCCGATTTGGGTGTGAGCTTGTCCGACTGGAGTCGTTTGACATATGCTTCACATCCCCAAATTTTTAGAAAAGACAAACTGTGACTCTTCGCAGTCCATATCTCATATGGTGTCTTATCTACGGACTTAGATGGTACCTTGTTTAGTGTGAAAGCTGCGGTTTCTAGAGCGTATCCCCAAAATGACAAGGGTAAATCCGACTGACTCATCATTGATCGGACCATCTCCAACAGAGTCTGATTCCTCTGTTCTGACACGCCATTTCTCTGTGGCGTACCCGGGGGAGTCAGCTGTGGAACTATTCCATGACTCTTAAGATGATCATCAAACTCCTGGCTCATATACTCACCGCCATGATCAGATCGTAGAAGTTTGATTTTCTTGCCGACTTGATTTTCCACTTCGTTCTGAAACTCCTCATCAAGTAGACATATCCATATCTACTCAAGTCGTCAGTAAAAGTCACGAAGTATTGGAAACCACCTCTGGCTGTCGTGCTCATTGGTCCACATACATCACTATGTATAAGTTCCAACAGCTCGGACGCCCTCTCACAACTCTTTGCAAAAGGAGTCTTAGTCATCTTGCCGAGTAGGCAAGACTCACATGTCTCAAATGATTCAAAATCAAACGAAGTTAGGATTCCATCATCATGGAGCTTCTTCATGCGCTTTTGACTAATGTGTCCTAGTCGACAATGCCAAATGTAAGTCGGATTTATCTCATTAGGCTTATGCCTCTTGACAGCTATGTTATAGACTGATTCACCTTCAAGATCTAGGATAAATAACCCATTCACAACGGGTGCAAAGCCATGAAACATATTATTCAAGTAAATTGAACAACCATTGTTCTTAATACTGAATTCATAACCTTGTCTCATCAAACATGAGGCAGAAATAATGTTTCGACTCAAAGCAGGAACATAATAACAATTATCAAGTTCCATTACAAATCCTGAAGGTAAATTAAGTTGCATAGTGTCGACGGCCAATGCAGCAACTCTTGCTTTATTCCCGACGCGAATGTCAACTTCTCCTCTTGCGACATTCCTAGTTCTGCTTAGCCCCTGCATCGAGTCGCATATGTGAACAACCGATCCGGTATCATATACCCAAGAGCTACTAGAAACATCAGCAAGATAAATGTCTATAACATATACAACAAGTGTACCTGAAGAAGAAGTCATACTTCCAGTCTTTTTGCCCTTCTCGGCAATCCACTTGCTGCGGTTCCTTTTCCAGTGTCCGGGTTCCTTGCAATGAAAGCAAATACTCCCCGAAGCCGTCCCTGACTTAGGCGCAGCGGCTGCAGTTGGAGTTGCCTCCTTCTCTTTGCCCTTTGCCTTAGCCTTTTTCTTGGACCAGCTCTTCTTGAACTTAGCCGAGTTCTGCACCATCAACACTTGACGATGCGTACCTTTCTTGATATCCTACTCTGCCACTTTGAGCATCCCATGCAATTCAGTGAGCTTCTTTTCCATCCCATGCATATGTGAGTTCGAGATGAACGGCCCATGGCTATCCGGAAGAGAACACAGAATTGTATCTGTGGACAACTCATCCCCAAGTGGGAAGCCCAGCCTATCCAGAGCTTGCATGTACCCGATCATCTTGATCACATGCGGGCTCAGTGGATCACCCTTTCAGCTTACAATCCATCAAGGATCGCCAGACGTTGAACCTCTCGGTCCTAGCCTGCATTTGAAACATGCTCTTAGGGTTCTCGATCATATCGAAAGCCTCAATATTTTTGAACTGTTGTTGTAGCTCAGGCTCCATAGAAGCTAGCATGAGACGGCTGATCTCTTTTGATTCATCAACGAGTTTCTGGTAGGCATTTCTGGTTGTGGCATTAGCATTATCGGCAGGTTCCTCTGGAAGCGGATTCTCTAGAACTTGTTCCTTTTTCTCATGCCTAAGAACAATTCTCAGGTTTCTATACCAGGTGGTAAAGTTTGTTCCATTCAATTTATCTTTTTCCAGGATTGATTTCAACACAAAAGGGGTAACTTGAGCAGGTGGTGCCATTGATCTACAACAGAAATATGCAAAACACTAAGACATGTATTCATGAAGAGTAATTCATAATAAATATTTTAATAAGATCATTACTCCCACTAAAATCAACATCCCTCGGTTGATACTTAGTGATTCAAGATCCAAGATCAACATGTCAACTAGTGAGCTTTTGCATCACCGCTAGAGGACAAGATCACTCGATAAGCAACTCTTGCTAATCGTATCTCCATACGACTCTTGTTGTTGGGGACATCTAATGCCTCGCCAACTCCTATGCCTCGTAGCCCAAAACTATTTTGATAGCCACAACAAGTCAACCAATGCTTCACATGTAAGTGTCCAACACAAACCCATCACTTCAAGGAGATCTAGTGGCACCCTAATGTAACGCCCTCGATGCGGCTATATCTCCCACGTGTCGAAGCACGACTTAGAGGCATAACTGCATTGAAAGCAATGTCGCAAGTGAGGTAATCTTCACACAACCCATGTAGTACATAAGGGAAAGAGAAACATAGTTGGCTTACAATCGCCACTTCACACAATACATGAATATAACATTACATCATCCAGATACACACAAGGCCCGACTACGGAACCCAAAATAAAAGAAGACTACCCACAAATGCTACACAGATCCCCGATCGTCCCAACTGGGCTCCACTACTGATCAACTGGAAACGGAACAACATAACGAATGTGATCTTCATCGAGCTCCTCCTTGAGCTCAGTTGCGTCACCTGCACGGTAACATCGGCACCCGCAAACTGGTTTTGGAAGTATTTGTGAGTCATGGGGACTCAGCAATCTCACACCCTCGCGATCAAGACTATTTAAGCTTATAGGGAAGGTAAAGGTATGATGTGGAGCTGCAGCAAGCGACTAGCATATATGGTGGCTAACATATTCGCAAAAGAGAGCGAGAAGAGAAGGCAAAAGCACGGTCGAACAACTATGATCAAGAAGTGATCCTAGAACAACCTACGTCAAGCATTACTCCAACACCGTGTTCACTTCCCGGACTCCGCCGAGAAGAGACCATCACGGTTACACACGCGGTTGGTGTATTTTAATTAAGATCAACTTTAGGTTTTCTACAATCGGACATTAACAAATTCCCATCTGCCCATAACCGCGGGCACGACTTTCGAAAGTTCAAATCCCTGCAGGGGTGTCCCAACTTAGCCCATCACAAGCTCTCACGGTCAACGAAGGATATTCCTTCTCCCAAGACAATCCGATCAGACTCGGCATCCCGGTTACAAGACATCCTCGACAATGGTAAAACAAGTCCAGCAAGACCGCCCAATGCGCCGACATCCCGATAGGAGCTGCACATATCTCGTTCTCAGGGCACACCGGATAAGCTAAGCGTATGGGAGCCAACGTAACCCAAGTTGCCAAGGGACGGCCCCGCACGATGCTCTAGTTTGGACCAACACTTAGACAAGCACTGGCCCGGGGGTTTAAATAAAGATGACCCTTGGGCTGGCCTAACCCAAGGGAAAAAGAGGCTAGGTGGCGAATGGTAAAACCAAGGTTGGGCCTTATTGGAGGAGTTTTATTCAAAGCGAACTGTCAAGGGGTTCCCATTATAACCCAACCGTGTAAGGAACGCAAAATCCGGGAACATAACACCGATATGACGGAAACTAGGGCGGCAAGAGTGGAACAAAACACCGGGCATAAGTCCGAGCCTTCCACCCTTTACCAAGTATATAGATGCGTTAATTAAATAAGAGATATTGTGATATCCCAACAAAATATCCATGTTCCAAACATGGAACAAGCTCCAATCTTCACCTGCAACTAACAACGCTATAAGAGGGGCTGAGCAAAGCGGTAACATAGCCAAACAACGGTTTGCTAGGACAAGGTGGTTAGAGGCTTGGCTTAACAATATGGGAGGCATGATAAGCAAGTGGTAGGTATCGCAGCATAGGCATAGCAAAAGAGCGAGCATCTAGCAAGCAAATATAGAAGTGATTTCAAGGGTATGGTCATCTTGCCTGAGATCCCGCAAGGAAGAAGAACGAGTCCATGAAGAAGACAAACGGACGTAGTCGAACGGATCCTCACAACTCCGGAACGAAACCGAAGCTAACGCGAGAAGCAACCCAGAAAGAAGCAAACAACATAGTAAACGACCATCACATAACATGGCATGATGCGCAAACAAGTATGATGCATGTCTGGTTTAAATATGCATGGCATGGCAAAGGGCACAAACAAAACTACAAGTTAAGTGGAGCTCAATATGCAACGAGTTGCGTATTGACGGAACACCACATCAATTATTTAGTTCTCTCTCAGTTAGGTACTCAACAATATTAAATGTTGGTTAACATGTCAAGAGGTGAAACATAAAGGAATTATCTATCTAAACAATTTAAATGGGGCCGGATATAGCAAACAACAAACCCGGTAAATCCCCATATGCATTAGTAATTTAAGCAAACAACACTTTTAACCATTTTAAATGTTGTTATCATGATGCGAATGGCATATGCAAGTTTTATGCAATTTTTGGAAAGGTTCACATGAACATACTATGAAGTATTTGTCATCGTGGCGGAAAGAAAGGGTGCCACGACGAATCCAAAAATGATGCCGCGGCACCATATCGGTTCCGGTAGCTCACGGGGATACCGGTGCAAAAGGAAAAGTGACGGGAGCGTGTCATGCAAGGATGGTGGGGTGCTCCCGGATACCGGGTCCCCACGGGTTAGCGGCAAAAGAGGAGGACCGAGCAAGTGACAACTCGGACATGATGCAGACAACGGGTGCATCTCATACAACACATGCAAACGTTCTCGGACGGTCGTCTCGGGGTTATACCTTCGAAGTGTGCAAACGGGACGGTTCTCGTTCGTAGAGGGAAGTAGGCGTTCTCGCGACGGCGGTAGTGGAAGTAGTCGATCTCGCATGCTCTAGGGTCGAAGGTAGAGGTTCACGTTTCGTAGTCGTTCGGGGTCGCCGATAGTTGTACCCATTCGTGGTTGGACTTGACGGATCCAATACCTCCGGACGTAGTGGTACATGTTCGTTTTTTTCTGAGAGGTACTTGGCGTACAACGGTCGCCGTGGTACTCGTCGGTCCACGAAGTCGTTCTCGTCGGTCTTTGCGAATCGTTCGGTACTCGTTCGGGCATCCGTGTGGTCTTGCCGATGGGGTACTTGGCGCTCGCGGTCCAACTCCGAGGTCTTAGCCGTGTAGTCGAACTTGACGAAAACGGGTCTCGCTGGGGACTTGGCACATCCATCAGGAACTTGTGGTACTTGGCGAGTTCCACGCTCGGTGACCGTTGGACTTGGCGTCCACTGTAACAGGGCGTGATGCAGGGACTTGGCGCGATGCAGGAGCAACGGCCGTGGAACTTGCAGCAGCAGCGGTAGCGGCGGGGACTTGGCACGTTGGTCTCGCGAGGCATGGGGAGGCTCGAGGCGACAACGTCAAGGAGGAAGACCGGCGATGCAGCTGCGGGCACCGAGAGGCGTGGCTCCGACGGGCAAGGCCGGAGACGAGGTGCAGAAGGGCGGAGAGGGACTCGGCGATGGGGACGGCTTGAAACTGCTGCTGGTGGTGCTCGTGGCCATGGGACGCGAAATCCGAGGTCGAAGGCGAGGCGGGGGGGAGGAGCTTGGCGGCGCGGCGGCTGGACGAAGCAGGGAGGCGCACGAGGAGACTCCGGCGCAGCAGGGTAGCGGGTGCCAACGGCAGCGGCGGCTCGCCGGCCGACGGGGCGCCATGGTTTCCTGAAGAGGCCGCGACAGGGGGGTCGGGCGAGGCCTGGGCGGCGCTCGTGAGAACTGGACGAGGGGAGAGAGGAAGTTGGGATCGGGCACGGGAGGATGAGAGGGAGAGGAGTGGGATCGAGGGAGATGAGATCGAGCGCGCTCTCCCTGGCGGCGCTGGGTGGAAGGGGTACGAGAGGGAGAGGTGCACGAGGATCGAAGGAGATGGCCTAGGGTTACAGGGGGAGATGGCTGGGCCTTAGGGAGGCCGGCCCAGGGAGAGGGAAGGCTGCGCCTAGGGAGGTTTGGGCCTGCTGGGCTCACTCTCTCTCTCTCTTAATCTCTATTTTCAGCAAAAGAGATAGGCCAAGAATAATTAAGAGAAGAGGCCATGGAGAAGAACAAAATTATGGAACACTTTTGTATGGCTTTATGGAATATTTCCACCTCAACAAAAATAGTACCGACAAGTTAGGAGAATTTAAATTCAAACTTATTTGACTTGAGCCAAAAGAGTTTGAATGGAGGCTAGGCTAAAGGGGTGTACAAAAATGTTGAGGGTTTTTGGAGGACCCTCGATAAATGGAGAAAGAGCCACTGCCATGGTTCGGAGGTGAAACTTGAAGCAAAAGAACCCAAGGGATTTATATTGTGAGTGTTTTGTGGTCGATTCCTAAAGAATGGAATATTTATTTTACCTCCCTATACATATTGGGAGATATGTTATAAAGAGAATTTCACCATGTGAATATCCCTCGATTTAAATGGACCGAAGATCCATCCGATTTTATTTGGTTGAGTTTTAAAACATGTTGCAAGATGACATGATGCAATGCACATGATGCAAAAAATGAAAGCAACGAACCAAACAAATCACACGACGAAACTCGGAAACCCTGGAAGGCATCTGAAGCTCCGGTCTTGGGGCGTCACACCTAATTTCATAGGCCCGCCACTAAATATACTTGACATGTGAAGGTGCAGCAATTGGAGAGGCATTTGTACTTGACATTCTTTGAGGGATCACCCTACTTAAAACATCTACCATGCAAAAAGAAGGGTGCATAAAAGGGATAAACTTTCACAGGTAGTTTATGTATGTGTGATATGGTATAGCCCCCTTTCACGGCGCGTGGTGATCTCCATCTCCACGTGCGCGGTCTGCCCATGGATGGTTGTCCTCGTGGTGATCTCCATCTCCACGCCATGGTGTCAACCGCCAAGTGTTACATAAGGTACTATGCTACGAAAAACTAATAGCTACTGAAAGTAAATTACATTACATGGCTTCTCATGTTGACATGCAGGTCATTAATACAATAATGGGACAACCATATGGCTCCTAACGGTTGCCGCATTCATGACATACAGGTCATGAAACAATAATATACAAGCAACATACATGGGCTATACCAAATCACAATCATTCCCTGCAAAAACGAGTCAGACGTTCTACCGACTTGAGCAGGTGGGTCTGCTAATCTAACTTTTCGTTAGCTTCAGTTTGACAGGTCGTGGAGCAAAATCGGAGTTCGTATGCAAAAGTTACAGCCGTTTTACTGAAACTGCTCCAACAGATTTCAGCACTGCGGAAATCACATTTCCAAGGTGTTGATCTATGTTCCGATTCGATCAATCTCATTGATCTTCGCGTGCTGCATTCGGATTTACATTCCACTGTCTACCCCGATGGTGGAAACCGACCGGTAGGGGTAAGTCATGTCACGACCTCTGCGTCACGATCACGGAAATAAGATCACGAAACCAACCTTCAACACTGACATGCGCGACCGATCTCATCGACTCGCACCTGAACTGATTTACATATCTCATATGCATATCATCGAATCTATCACCACACAACCTGGCTCTAATACCACTGTTGGGACACGCGGTACGCTATGCTAGCGCCAAATAAAATTTTCTACCACGCACCCAAGATCATGCTGCTGGAAATAGATCACGGGATCGGGTTTACCACTAGACGCGCAGTCACCATAGCGGAAGTAGAGTTGATGATGCGTGTAGCCGATCTCCCGCGAACAGCGAAGACCCGTGAACGGTGATCTCCCGCGAACGGCACCTCGCGGTTCCCTCGAACGGTTCGTCCAAGCACCGCAGATGCGATGCCTCCAAGGTATCCACACGTACGGGCAGCAGCGTCGAGCGACAGACTGCTAGGTCCGGTTGCGCGGCATGGGTGTGGGGAGTGGCGGTGGCTAACCCGGGTTCCCTATAGATCAACCCTAAGTGGTGTGCCCACTCCCTTTATATAGACCTCCGAGATGGGCTCAACACTTGAGCCCACTAGGAGTCCACATCCATTTTCCACTCGGATCCAATCTGAATGGGCTGCAACCCCTTAAGTGTGCGACCCTATAGGTTCACGTACACATGGACACGACCAGAGTCGATAGTTGGTAGTGGCTCCTAGCAGAACGTGCCAACTCCCATGTGGGCGTAAAGTCGTTTGACGAACCTCAACAATGTGGCATATGCAACATTCCTTTTGCCTCACGATATTTGTTATCGAGCTCAAGGCGAGTACTTGTCACCCTTGTGATAGCTTGACCTCTCTTCTCGAAACCACGATACAGATTCCCAAACTGGGTTAAGACTTAACCCAAGTCGCATGGTCATGCTTTCTGAATCTGATCACTCGAGAGGGCCCAGAGAATATCTCTCCAAATAGGAGGGGCAAATCCCATCTTGGTCAACCATGTCTCGCGGCATGTCTCACGACTCACATGAAAGCTACCTTTATAACTACCCAGTTACGGAGTAGCGTTTGATAGACCCTAAGTGAGTCGATCCTCATCCCGAGAACATGCGAGGACCTCAGGTCTAGGACATGGCATAGACATTGCACTTGAGACTAACATATGACTATATCTCGCTGCGTCTCAAAGTGGGTCTGTCCGGCTCGGTGATCTCCATCCCTGAGCCCATACTATCGGTTTAGCATCTCCATGCACATGACTTGTGAAACATAGTCATCAACCGAGTCGTATACTAGTCAAGGATATGTGTCCGCACAGCCTTATCAACTAGGGACCATTAGAACAATCATCATACAATACATAGTTCCATAAACAAGTCACATACTTATTGATACATATCATTGATGATGTTCGAGGACCATTGTTGAGGAAATCGTTAACTGGTAGCTGCTCGGTTGGCTAGCGAGTAGGGGATTAATCGGCTAATCGGCAAGTTAATCGGCCATTTAATCAATTAATCGGACGATTTTTCGGTTTATCGGCTACTCGGTGACCCTATGAGTAGGGATTAATCGGCAAGTTAACTGGTTAATCGGATGAATTCTTGAACAGGGTCGAGGACAATACAAAGGAGTCATGAATACATATGGAAATGTCATCATCACATGATGCCTCTAGGGCATATCTCCAACAGTATGGTAGGTTGTGTCGTACCAATACTCTGCTGGAGATAGCCAAGAGACCCATTTCTTTGGTTCTTCTGTTGTAGTGCATTTTAAATAAGTTTCTAGGCACTGGTTCAATCTTTTCTGTCCGCCCGACTGTTTGTGGATGGTAAGAAGAGTTATACCTCGATTCCACTTTCCATAACTTGTTGTGGAAATTTTGTCCCTATCAGACATGGTCTGTCTTGGAGAACCATGCAGTTTAATAATGTTGTCAGTAAAAGCTTGATATGCCAACCGAACTGAATAAGGATGAAGTAAAGGTATATAATGGGCATATTTACGAGACTTGTCCACTACTACCAGTATGACATCCATTCCGTGGGATTTGGGCGACCCTTCAATGAAATCCATGGATACATGAGCCCATACCGTATCTGGCACATGGGGAGGCTTCAAGAGGCTAGTGGATAGGCATTGCTCATGCTTGTACCTTTGACAAAAGGAGCATTGAGCTACAAATGTCTCGGTGTCTTGCTTTAATCCTGACCAATAAAAATGCCCTTTATCCTTTGGTAATTGGCTCTTATGCCAGAATGTCCACCTACAAGTGAAGAGTGTAGTGCAACGAGCAGCTTTGTTTCCGAGTCGTTCATTTTTGCCCACAACTAGTTTTTCCCTCTGTGTCTGATAATTCCATAGGAGAGTGTGTAATCTGCAGGTGCAGAGCTGTTCTGTAACAAGAGTCATTAGCATAGTTGTGCCGTAGGTATTCAGCCCAAATAGGAGTGACTTGGGACATAACTAAGAGATAATATTTCCTAGAGAGTGCATCAACAACCCTATTCAATATCCCTTTCTTATATTGGATGGTAAAATCAAATTCCAGAATTTCATCATTAATTTGTGTTGTATACCCTCAGTCAATTTTTGGTCAGAGATGAACTTCAAGGACCATTGATATGGCTTGATGATCAGCTTGTTGCCCAGGAAGTAGTGTCTCCACCTTCTCAGTGCTTCAATAACTGCCAAGGTTTCATTGTCATAGGTTGAGAGGGTAGCATTTGTAGGGCATAGTGCTCTGCTATAGTAAAAAAATGCTCTCCCTTGCTGCAACATTATAGCTCCAATGCCGAAGGCATCTGTCTCGAGGACAAAAGGTTGCCCAAAATCTGATGAAGCTAGCACAGGTGCTGATATGAGAGCATGTTTGAGTTTAATGCAAGCTTTCTCTTGGTAATCTATCCACTTGAATTGCCCTTTTTTCAACAAAACATGGAGAGGCCTACAAAATGATGCCATAATCCATTTGTGAAACGTCTGTAGTAGCCAGTTAGACCCAAGAAACTTCTTAGATGGGTGACGGTGCTGGGTGTTTTCCATTCAGCAATGGCAGAGATCTTTTCGGGGTATGTGGAAAGTCCCTCTCCCGTGATCACATGACATAGATATTCCACTTTCCCGGGCGTATGGACGGCGAGACCTTCGGTTGATGCCGGCCAAGGCGCAGCTTCAGCTTCAGATCTGGCCGCCTCCCCCCGTTGCTTATTTGGCGAGTCCTCCAAGATCTGGCTTGCTCCGTGTGGGGGGGGGGGGGGGGGGGGGGTCGGTTCTTCGTTGGGTGGGTACTGGTGACAGGAATGCAAGACGAGAAAAATCCCAAGTCAGCCTTGCCGGCTTCGACCTAGGCGATGCCTGCGGGCGCCGCTCACCTTTCTGGAGCGCGCCCGCCAGGTCTACTTCCCCCTTCCCCTCTACCTCCCAGGTGAAAACCCCGAGTTGCCTTTTTCATCTAAAAAGTACTCCAACCGTTTCTAAATATTTGTCGAATTAGAGATTTCAAATGAACTACCACATACAGATGTATATAGACATATTTTAGAGTGTAGATTCACTCATTTTGCTCTGTATGTAGTCACTTGTTAAAATCTCTAGGAGGACAAATATTTAGGAACGAAGAGAGTATAATACGAGTAGCACATTCATAAAATTTGTTTAATTCAAAACTGAGCTCTTTCTCGAACCTTTTTCATCTAAAAAAAGTATATCATGAGTGCATAACACATTCATAATTTTTGTGGTCACATCCCATCAGGCCAAATATTTCATAAAGAATATCGCATGCGATCGAAGTATACTTTGTATGTCGGTGATAGATTTTTGATGACTAATTCTTGCTCTTCTACGAAACCGCGTAGAAAGAATGTCACACAGATTTGCGAAGGAACAAATAATTTTGCGCCCTCAACCATATTTCAAACGGATTATATTCAAAAAATTGACACCGCTTACAAAATGCCATCTTACACTTAACACTGGATTTTATACATGGTTTTGATTTTCATGTATAAACTTTGTCTTTTGCTAAGTACAGTCCATTAAAACACAAAATCAGACATCTTTAGCTTTAGCTTTGCCTGATTGCCTCTCTTTATGGAGTAAGTAGCATGGAAACGTGGCAGAAAGAAAAAGTCACTCGTGAGAATTCAGATCGCCGTGACCCCGTGAGATTCCCCACCGTAAAACTGCTAGCAAGCGGCCCTCCGAGGGGTAGAGGACGAGCCAACAGAGCACAGCACCGCAGCAGCAGCGGCGGCGGAAAACCCCTCGCGCGTCGGCCGCCAGCACGGCCACCGCCGCACCCCGCCGCCGATCCGATCCCGTCGAAACCGAGCTGGTAAACCCCTCCAAACTCCCGCCCGCCGCCCCCTTCTCCGACTCGCATCGAGACCCGATCTGAGCAACCCCCCGGCGACCCCGCAGGTCTCCCCTCCGATCCGGGCGGTCGTGGCGCCGGCATGGCGCGGTTCGAGGTGAACGGCAAGTCGGTGGAGGGCGTGGACCTGCTGCGGCGGCGCCACTGGACGGCGCGCCTCGATTTCTGGCCCTTCCTCGCGCTCTACGCGCTCTGGCTGCTGCTCGCCGTCCCGGCGCTCGACTTCACCGATGCCCTCGTCATCCTCGGCGTGCTCTCCGCCTCCCACATCCTCGCGTTCCTCTTCACCGCTTGGTCCGTCGACTTCCGGGCCTTCGTCGGGCACTCCAAGGCAAGACACCACCTCTCGCCCCCCACATAATCAACATTATCCTCATCTGTCTGGTGCGCAGTCTATATTGGGTTAAACATCTTACACTTGCTTACGTTGCAGGTTAAGGATATCCATGCGGCGAACGCGTGCAAAGTAATCCCAGCGAAGTTCCTGGGGTCAAAAGAAATTGTGCCTCTGCATATACAGAAAACTGTGAGTTAGTTCTGGTTTTGCTGTGAACTGGTAGTGTTTTCGATGTTTGGTCACTGAGTGTGGTTTGGGTGTCTGTTCAGGTTGCCTCATCGTTGACTTCAGGTGAGACGGAGGAGATCTACTTTGATTTCCGGAAGCAGAGATTCTTTTATTCGGCAGAGAAGGATAACTTTTTCAAGCTCCGTTACCCGACAAAGGACTTATTTGGGCATTATATCAAGGGCACCGGGTATGGAACAGAGGCCAAGATTAACACTGCTATGGACAAGTGGGGGAGAAACATGTAAGCTGCTGTTTTGCTCCCTGTTTGTACACTCTTTCAGTAGTTGAGGTAGAGGACTGTAAATTGATCACTTATCATAGTTGTTGATATAGATGGCACAATCATGAACTGTAGCTTCCGCTTGGTTTTCTCTTGTTCTTTATTTCTAGAGTTGCTACATTGTAGCGGAATAGTTCCCTGAAAAATGTGCAATTCGATAGGGAACTCCCAAATCGACTTATGTAAAATGTACATGGTATGAAAAAAGAGATTATATTGGCAAGAAAGTAGAGAAATCTTGTTGATGTGCTACGTTCCTTCTTATCACACATGCTGACATGCAGTCATAGCAGCCTCTTGTACATTACAATGCATAAACCATTAGCCAAATAGAGCCAAAACTATAAATAGTAGCTGAAGGAATTTGGAGCATTCATAAATATGTTCACCGCAAATGTGCAAATTTATGATGCCCCACACTGCTGCTGGAATTGCTTGTAATATATTTTGATGAGATTTTACTGTATGGACCATGAATATTTGGGTTTATAATATGAGAATTGAAACAGAGAATACATATGATTTACTGTATTTGATTATTGTATATAGTTGTAAAATATTTTTTGAATATAAGTATATAGTATAATAAAATGGAAATGACTTGAGACTTTTTCCATGTATGGTTGCATGTTGACTTGGACCTTTTCCCATGCATGGTTGCATGCTGAGTTGGACCTTTCCCATGAATGGTTTCATGTTAAGGTGTCATGTTTGCATGTTGAGAAAAGTAGGTTAGTGGGAATCACCTACTTAGTTATGTATAGGATTCAATTCTCATGCATGCAAAATATCGTAAAATCACTTAAATAAGAAATATGTTGCTGTTCTGGAACGAATTATAAATATTGAATGGGTGCAAAACATGTTTCTGTAGTGGCATTTTCTAGGAGAACCTACTGTAAAGTAAACATAAACTATCTGTCTAGGAAAGTTCAAATATTGGCAATGGAGGTTGATGCTTGATGCACTTTAATGTGATCAAGGAGAATTTTCTGTATATCAGTATTTTGCTACAGTGTATTGAATCGAATATCTAGCTTTGCATGCTTAAGCTTTTGTCATACACCTGTTTAGCTATAGTGGCTAATGCCTGTAAATTGTTTCCTCTAGATTTGAGTATCCACAGCCCACATTTCAGAAATTAATGAAGGAGCAATGCATGGAGCCCTTTTTCGTTTTCCAGGTTAGTCTATTTCTCACTTGACCTGCATTTTGCTTATATGTCTTTTCTTTTTCCAACAGTGAGCTCTTACTCTACAGGTTTTCTGTGTTGGCCTTTGGTGTCTGGATGAGTATTGGTACTACAGTTTGTTTACACTTTTCATGCTCTTCCTATTTGAGTCTACTATGGCAAAGAATAGATTGAAGACATTGACTGAGCTTAGGCGTGTGAAAGTTGATAATCAGATTGTGTTGACTTACCGCTGTGGAAAGTATGCCTTATTCATTTGAATTAGTGCTTACACTGTTCAAGTATATATCACATCCTAATAGTGCATTTATTTATTCAGATGGGTTAAAATCTCAGGCACAGAACTACTACCTGGAGATATTGTGTCAATAGGCCGCTCGCCTACTGGTGAAGATAGATCTGTACCAGCAGATATGCTATTACTGGCTGGATCTGCCATAGTGAATGAAGCTATTCTTACAGGAGAGTCTACTCCGCAATGGAAGGTTTTCTTCTATCACCCACCCCCCCTCTTCTGATCGTGCTAATTATATGACTTCCTTTTGTTTGGGGTAATTAGGACTTCCAATCATACTTGTTTTTATAAGATGGAATCATACTCGCTAGTTCCATTCTGCAAGTTGTTTTCATTCCTAATTTGGAGTGAAACATTCCTGTTCTGATGTGCCATTCAGACCTTCAACAAATATTCCTTTTTAGAAAGCTGCATGCACACTCCTTTGAAATATACTTACATTTCTAATTGTACACCAAACATGCATATATTAGATATAAAATAATGGTTTGCATGTAATATTAAAATATGGAAATTGGTTTACTTAACAAATACCTTATGCAGTTATGCGTGTGAGCAAGGTACAAGGTAGCAATGATATAGGTAATATAAGAAGGGTTTCCAGCCCACCATTTGAGGAGACAATGTGGCTGTAACATAAATGATGGGGTTCAAACATCACCTCTAACTGAATGAGCTGGTATTATTCTCAAAAAAGAAAGAAAGAGCCAATATGTGGTTAAGCAGAATAAAACTGCTTCTTTTCCATTTTTCTACCGAAATTTACCTGCCCAAACGATTCTTGTCAGAAAAGTATGCTTCCAAGACAGATTAAGTATATTGTGTTAATCCAACTATAGCATCTAAGTACCGTTTTTCCTTTTCCGAGACATGTTTTATTACTACCCCTAGTATTTTGTTCATCTTGCTCTAGCTCTGAATGATCATCTTCTCCTATATAGGTCTCAGTTGCTGGCCGTGGCCCTGACGAAATGTTATCGATAAAGAGAGATAAGAATCATATCCTATTTGGTGGCACGAAGATACTGCAACACACGCCAGATAAGGTAGATGTATCATATATCTGTTATGCTAACGAGAGCTATCCTTGATAGCTTTATAGTATCGTTGACTCCTTTTCTTCTATACAGTCTGTAAATCTTCGGGCACCTGATGGTGGTTGTGTAGCTTTTGTATTGAGAACTGGATTTGAGACTAGCCAGGGAAAATTGATGAGAACTATCTTATTCTCAACTGAGAGGGTAACTTCCTTTCCTGAATGAAAAATAAATCTGACTTCTGAGTATGCAAATTTAAAGCTAACATTTGATCTGTGTGACAGGTTACTGCAAATAGCAAGGAAAGTGGGTTGTTTATACTATTTTTGCTATTCTTTGCGATAATTGCATCAGGCTATGTGCTTATGAAGGTAATATCAGATAGCAACACCATCGATAAATCCATTGATCTTTCAGTTGCATACTATCTTTTTAAATTATGTACTTTGTTTTATCGTTATAGTGTCTGTGTATTCATATATAGGGACTGGAGGATCCCACAAGAAGCAGATATAAACTTTTTTTAAGTTGTTCACTGATTCTGACTTCTGTGATTCCTCCTGAACTGCCAATGGAGCTGTCCATAGCAGTCAATACATCTTTAATTGCTTTAGTACGGCGTGGCATTTTCTGCACGGAACCATTCAGAATACCATTTGCTGGGAAGGTTAGGAAGAGAACCATGTTGTGCTCCTCTTTCTTCTTTCTGTACAAGCTCTTACAAGTTCTCTCCTACCAGGTTGACATATGCTGCTTCGATAAGACTGGAACATTGACATCGGACGATATGGTGAACTATGTTCTTGTCTATAAAAAAACATTTGGTTGGAGGTTTGTTAACAAATGAACCCCGTATTTCAGGAGTTCCAAGGAGTTGTTACTTTGGAAAGCGACGCAGAATTAATATCTGACGCAAATAAGTTGCCTCTCCGCATTCAAGAAGTGCTATCCAGCTGCCATGCATTGGTATTTGTGGACAACAAACTGGTATGTGTTGTGTGATAAGCACCAATAGCTGTCTACATGAAGCATAATCAAAGAAGTTTACATGCCTTTCTAAATGGTATATTCCATTTTGTTAAAGGTTGGCGACCCCCTTGAAAAAGCTGCAATAAAAGGCATAGACTGGATCTACACCTCTGATGAGAAAGCCATGTTTAGGAGGTAAGCTATCATCTCTTGTTGCGCATATATAATTATGTCAGCAATTGCACACTTGATTAAGTTGTTAGAGAGAGATATGTATTGTACTAGGTTTCTTGTAGTTCCTTTTTTGTATTTCGGGATTCCTAGTTTATGTCCTCTACTTGTGTATATATGGCCCTGGAGCCTTGGCAATAGATCAAGTCTGCTGCCCCCATAACATGGTATCAAGGGCCTATTAGGGCTTCGATTTTTTTATGAAGATGATAGGCGTTCTTTTATTCCATCAAACAAATTGAAATTATTGAAGTTTCCCTGTTTGTAATTCAACTAGTCTTGAGTCCTACTCCCTTCATGCACTGTAATTGTCCCCCGCCCTGGGAGAATCTGTTTCAAATTATCTCCCCGCTGAGGAAATCAAGTTTAGTGATTGTTGTGGTTCCACTCACCCTTGCTTAAATGCTTTAAAAAAAGGTTAGTAGGTTTTTAGTCTGAATATTGGTAGGGGCATGCATTGGCATTGCATGGTGAGCTGAGGACAGTTATAGTAGAACAGGGGAGTATTACTACTTTATGGGAAAATTATTATTCATGAATCATTATTGTATTTTGCAATGCAAACATAGAATCAGTTGGATCTTTGATTGACTAATACTTTTTTGATACCTTGGTTAACACCAGCGAGAAATTTCTTATTGTATATGTGGTAAAGGTGTGGTACACCCCATCTTGAGTTCTTAACTATCTTACCTCTGATTATAGACTTATAATAACATGCTGCCAACAATGACTATCCTTTCCCTTTTCTGAACTCAGTCCAGTAATATCATGAGGAGTTATTATATATTTTACTTGGATATTAAAAGATTTTAGCTGACTAGTCTTCGTTGCAGGCCTGGTGGCCAACCTGTACAGATTGTACACAGATATCACTTTGCTTCTCACTTGAAGAGAATGTCTGTTATTGTCCGTATCCAGGAGAAATTTTATGCTTTCATAAAGGTAAGGCTACCACAGTCTAAATGAAATTATCGATCCGGTTCTTAGACACTTGGGATTGTTCAGAAACTGCTTCTTTAGGCCTTGTTTCATGATTTTGGCATGAAGAAATTAGTGTCCTCTTGTTCATGGACATCTCTAAATTACTTTTAGAGCAAAGGAAATAAAAAATGATCTTCAGAGGGTTTGGGCTTGGGTTCCTTGTGGATGTGTTTGGCCATTGGTGGTTTGCCATCTTTGCAATCCTTATGTTTTAGATGGAAAACGAAGCGGGATCCACCATATAAGTAATCTATTTATGCCTTGTTGTTTTCTTTTTCCCCAATTCTTATTTAGTTATGTAAAATAAAGATAACTTAGCCAGTTGAGTGGCCACAAAGAGACCATCCATTGGTTTAAATTATTATATTTTATCCCACCAAAAGTATTACAACAAGATGAGTCAATGGTTCAATCCATCCTTTTGTTTTTTTAGTTCTATATATTGAGTGTGTTGAGAACTGAAATTGAGCTACAAACAAAAAGTTGAATGATTGTAACTCCTGAGTTACCTAGTTCAGAGAATAGTCTTTGGCTATGTTCCTTTTGAATAATTTGTGGCCCATCAGAGCAGGCCTGTCTAAGCTGTTTTTCTGGTCGCGATCCTCAACTTTAAGAGAAAATTCCTTATTTGACACTATCTTAAAATCTGCTTCCTTATTTGACACTGGAAAAGTTTTTCTTCCCTATTTGACACTAGTCCTAAATTTTATTCCCTATACGACACTTCCGTCCATTTTGAGCCTAAATGACACCTGAAAAGACGATTTTGCCCGTCATGTGGTATGTGTGTGCGCGCGCGTGTGCTGTTGCGTGTGTGGGTGCGAGCGCACATGTGTGCTGCTGCTGCATGTGTGTGTGCATGTGCGCCGCTGCGTGTGTACGTGCACGCGTGTGTGTGTGCTGTTGCGTGCCTATGTGCTGCCTGCGTGTGTGCTGCTGCTGCGTGTGTGTGTATGTGTGTGTGTGCTGCGTGCGTGTGTGTTGCTGCGTGTGTGCGTGCGCGTGCATGTGTGTTGCTGCGTGTGTGTGTGTGTGTGTGTGCGCGTGCGTGTTGTTGCGTGTGTGTGCGCGTGCGTGTTGTTGCGTGCGTGTGCGTGTGCGTGTGTGTTGGTGCATGTGTATGTGTTGCTGCGTGTGTGCTCCTGCCCTCGCATTGGTGATGCGTGTGGGCGCTATTGCCCCCCACACACATACCACATGAGGGGCAAAAGAGTCTTTTCAGGTGTCATTTAGGCTCAAAATGAACGGAAATGTCATATTGGGAATAAAATTTAGAACTTGTGTCAAATAGGGAAGAATTTTTTTTCAGTGTCAAATAAGGAAGCAGATTTTAAGATAGTGTCAAATAAGGAATTTTCTCCAACTTGAACTCGTTCCATCTTTTGTTTTGTTTGACCTTTTCCAGTTAACTGTTAAGAATATCGCCTTTTTATTTTTTTTGTGGTTTCCAGGGTGCACCGGAGACCATTCAGGAGAGGTTAGTTGATCTACCTGCTGCATATGTGGAAACATACAAAAAATACACGCGTCAGGGCTCCCGGGTCTTGTCTCTTGCGTACAAACTGCTTCCGGAGATGCCTGTAAGTTCTCATTGAAGTATAATGGTTCCTTTATTTTTCTTTTAGTACTACTGTTTGTCTAAATTTCCCAAGCCATTAGATAGCATAGCATTTTAAGTAAAGATCAAGGAGCAACACTTTCTTTTCAACCTTTCTTTATTTGTTGTGTAGGAACCATGTGAGTTCCAACTATCAGTCAATTTTCCTTTTGAGTTTAATTTCGCAGATGATCCAGTGGTATCCTGCATGCATGTAGCTTGCGGTGAAAATTCTCTGCCATTAGCACTAGACACTGGAATCATATGAATTGGTGCTGACAAACTAGTTTAAAGTATGGTGGTTAGCGTTGTGTTAACATTGAAACGCAAAAAACACTAGTGGGGAATAAATCAGCATCCATCTCAATATATACCCATGTGTTTAACTGATGCACAGCATGTTAGCAAATTAAGCTACTAGTACTGTTTCGTAGAAGGGTGAAGTAGCAAGTCTCCAGGTGTTGTGGGATAGTGATGTTCCCTTGTTTTGATGATCGTAGGTCCGCACTGTAGATATTGGTAGTGTTACTTTGTCCACGGCGTTGCGATCAGCAGTTATCAGAAAATCATTCATTGCTTAGATAGTTGTGAACTGTGATGTTTTATATGCATATTTACTTGGAAGCCAGTGAGATATTACTATATTAGCAATTCGTAACTTTCATGTTACTAACATTTTTAGAAGAACATAGTTGCAAGTTGTTTTCCTTCAGTGTAAGTAATATTAGGCCTGGGCATTCGCAAGTAGTTGCATTTTATTCTTAGTTGATATCTTTTTGTTTGAATTTGTACTAGAAGTTTATCTGGTACGAGTCGTTTGACGTCCTGGTATTTGATTAACAGGTTAGTGAAGCTAGAAGTCTGGAAAGGGATCAAGTGGAGAGTGACTTAATTTTTGCTGGTTTTGCGGTAACTAACCCTAAAATAGTGAAATTATGCTCCAATAACTTATTTGAAGATTTTTAAATGGTTTTGTTGGGTCATTTTTGCAACCAGGTCTTCAACTGTCCTATAAGGAGTGATTCTGCCGCTGTCTTGCTTGAACTGGAACAATCTTCCCATGACTTGGTATATCCCATTCTTAAAGTTACTTGTCATTCTGTAGTGTCAACTAAGCATCTTCATGCTTCCTTAAACATTTCCTGGGCGAAGTGTTTTTACACCAGTAATATGACCAAAGCTTTGGTACCTATTGATTTATCAGTAGCAATAACCTGTGAATAATTACAATGGAACTTTTCTGTTTTGTTTGATTAAAGTGCTCATCACCTCCCTGATGTATTAGGTTATGATCACTGGGGACCAAGCTTTGACTGCTTGTCATGTTGCTAGCCAAGTGAATATCTGTTCGAAGCCGGTTCTAATTTTAACACGGATGAAGACTAGTGGATTTGAGTGGGTTTCTCCCGATGAAACTGATAGAGTTCCATACAGGTAACAATTTATATGCAATGGGTTCTGCTATGATGAGTGCTTAGTGTTTGTATTAAGCTTTTCTATAATTTTTAAGTTGGTACCCTGGCAAAGATTCTTGCTATTCAGGGTTATCATGTCTATTCTTTTTTCCATTGGAAAAGAAAGAGATGTTTACGCATTGGTGTTAGGAGACAATTTTTTTATTTGCTAGAAAAATGGAAAAGGAAGATCTGCTGGATTTCCTATTAGCATTCCAAACTTCTCCTCCCCCCACTGCATATGTAAATAGGACTATGTAACTATGACTTCGGGCCTGTTTGGCTATCCACCAGCTCCGCGGAATTACAGGATCTGCGGAGCCCTTATTTCCCAGCTCCATTTTTTTAGCCTGCAGCTTCGGGAGCCGAGTCTGGAGTGGAGGGACTCCGAATACTCCCTCATCTATGCTATCGCGCGAACTATGTAAACATATATCTTGTTTGGTGACATTTCTAATATCTTGCATTATTGTTTTGTAGAGCTGAGGAGGTTAAAGAATTATCAGAATCACACGATCTTTGCATTAGTGGGGACTGCTTTGAAATGCTACAAAGGACCGATGTTGTTGTCCAAGTCATTCCTCATGTGAAGGTAAGTGAGAACAGATTGCATACCTTCTCAAACTATGAAGGCCCTGATTTACATTATAAGCGTCGTTGTTTCAGGTTTTTGCGCGCGTTGCTCCTGAACAGAAAGAACTTGTACTGACAACATTTAAGACTGTTGGGAGGATGACACTGATGTGTGGAGATGGAACCAATGATGTTGGTGCACTGAAACAGGTCTGTACCTGGCTCATATCCTGGTTTAATCTGCTCTTTTTTCTCATAATTATTCAATGTTATGATTATGCTCATTACACACACAATGACACAAATGGTTGTTAGTCATGCACTCATGCCAGGGATTGACTTGATCTCAAACATGTATGGCGATTTCAATGTGATATTCTTCTTACAACATTGTCCTTATGTATATATTCTCTATGATTCTTAGAAAGGAAGCCGAATATGGAACTCATGCTAATGATTGACTTGATCTTGAACTTGTCTGGCAACTTTGGTCTGATATTTCTTACTACAACTTTGTCTTTCATTTACATATGCTCATTCCACAGAAACAGTTACTCCTTCGGTTAATTCAGATTATTTGCTAAAAATCTGTTTTGGCCTCTACAATATGGAAGCCAAATGAATCACATAGGAAGGAATCACCTAATCTGAAACACTGAAATTGTTTGTTTTGGTTGTCTCGGTTAGCCGAAGTTAATAAAAATAAAAATTATGAGCAAGAAGCTACAGATTAGAGATCTGGAAATCAATTTCAATCCCCCCATCACCCAACTGCATACAAGAATGAAATCAGAGAAGAAAGCCGCAGACATAGAAGAGAAAAACACAATAACTCTGGATTATTGTGTCCTTTGCCTTCTAGATCTTTTGCCTGCATTTCCGAGAATGAGTAGGCCTTAGCTCATGCTCTGTTTTTGCTGTGGTCATCTCTGGTGTTCGTACATTTATGCAAAGATGCAATCCAGCCACCTATTATTATGGCTACAGCCATTCACTTCACCAGTTTGCCTGCCATCCTGCAGTGCAGAGAACTCAGACCTAGGGTAGTAAGCTCCTATGGAGCAGCTTATGAGCACACCATGCCCACAAAGTTGGTTGGAAGACGTTATACAAGGAGTCCACTGTGCAATGGTTGGAGAAGCAAGTATTAGTTGTAAGTTAGCGTCTTGGTAATACTTTTATTGTCTGATAAGCCTGTAAAATTGAACCGAACTTCTTGCACTTGTTTTAATTAGTGGGGTATGAGAAGCATAGCATATTGAACATATCTAGCCAGTTTGAGCCACAAACGCATGTCCATGTATTTTTTTTATGCAGGCTGGACCTATATTAGCCTGGCATTTGGTTCCGCTTTGCCAATAATCTGAAATATAATTGTTCTGCAACCTTATTCTGAATATAGTTGTTCTGCGGCCTTCGCTGTAGGACACTCAAAGGTTACTTGATAAATTTCTTGACCTGGGCAGTCCTATCTACTGTTTTGTTAGCTATTGTTTCTGTTCTTGAGTGTTACCAATGGAAGATTGGATATATGTTATACACCTTATGACAATATATATTGATGTGAAATTCTTAATTTTCAGGCACATGTTGGCATAGCTCTGTTAAATGCTGAACCGGTGCAGAAAGCTGGCTCGAAATCTCAGTCATCCAAACTTGAAAGCAAATCAGGGAAGCTGAAAAAACCGAAACCTGCTAACGAGTCATCATCACAATTGGTTCCACCAGCTAGCAGTTCCGCTAAAGCACCCAGCAGCCGCCCCTTGACTGCTGCTGAGAAACAGCGTGAAAAGCTGCAGAAGATGTTAGATGAAATGAATGATGAAAGTGATGGCCGCTCAGCACCGATTGTAAAGCTTGGGGATGCATCCATGGCCTCACCTTTCACAGCAAAGCATGCCTCTGTTGCCCCCACGCTTGATATCATCCGCCAGGGGCGAAGCACCCTAGTCACTACACTCCAAATGTTCAAGATTCTTGGACTCAACTGCCTTGCAACAGCATACGTTCTCAGTGTAATGTACTTGGATGGTGTGAAACTGGGTGATGTCCAAGCTACAATCAGTGGTGTCTTCACTGCAGCATTCTTCCTCTTCATTTCCCATGCTCGCCCACTTCAAGCACTGTCGGCAGAGCGCCCCCATCCTAACATCTTCTGTGCATACGTCTTCCTTTCCATTCTCGGCCAGTTTGCAATGCACTTGTTCTTCTTGATGTCAGCTGTCAACTTAGCATCCAAGTATATGCCAGAGGAATGCATTGAGCCTGATTCAGAGTTCCATCCAAACCTGGTCAACACAGTTTCATACATGGTGAACATGATGATCCAGGTGGCAACCTTTGCTGTGAACTACATGGGCCACCCATTCAACCAGAGCATATCGGAGAACAAGCCATTCAAGTATGCTCTCTATTCCGCTGTTGTTTTCTTCACGGTGATCACATCGGATATGTTCAGGGATCTGAACGACTACATGAAGCTTGAGCCCTTGCCTGAAGGAATGAGGGGCAAACTGCTGCTCTGGGCTATGCTTATGTTTTGTGGTTGCTATGGATGGGAGCGATTTCTGCGATGGGCATTCCCAGGCAAGATGCCAGCATGGGAGAAGCGCCAGAAACAGGCGGTTGCAAACCTAGACAAGAAGCAGGCATAGGATCTTGCATTCTTTTTTCCATCACTGTTTGATGATTCTTCACCCTCCGCTGGCCAAGGCAGCGATCTTGTCACAAGTAAACTGATGATGATTTGGCATAGTTGCACTCTAATGTGTAGTCTAGGAAGAATTTTGTCAGACTCTTGAGCCTTATTTGTAGGAGGATATAGGGTCGATACCTAGTCAACATACATGCCTGGTATGGAGGGCCAGAATTTTCAGTTTCCATACCTTATGCTAATGATGACATGAATGAATATGCATGAACATACCGTTGAGGACACAGTATGATTTATGAGTCATCTGTCTGCTGTTATAAGTTACTCTTATTTGATATTGCAGTCTCTCGTGGACCTGCTACCCAAACGGTTCTGCCGTTCCATTGGCTTTGCATCTAGAATTACTTGCATACATAAAGTTTGTTCTTGTGTATATGATGTGCAATTTTTCCATTCGGCAGGTATACTTTAGTTTGGTCGATACTGTGTTTTAAAGTATTATACTGCGTAGAAGTTGTTCCACACGGTAAAATTGGACGAATCACTGTCACTTACAAATTAGTATTAGGTCGATACAGAGTAATTTGGACGACAGTGTTCAGTTGTCGCTGATCCAAGACAAATGCTACAACCAATTGGATTACCAGAGTAAATACCAATTAGGCCCCGTTTGACAACAAAGTATTGAAAACTGCAGTATCTTAGCCTATAGGTGCAGGATACTACAGTTTTAACATATCAGAGTAATTTAGAGTATTAAGAATACTTTAAGCTGTTTGGCTAAGTAAATTTGCTAGCTAGCCGTTATTTCCTGTCTAGTAGGCCGTTGCAAACTCAACGGCCATGCACGAAGGCCATGGCCAAAATGAACGCCCATGCATAAAGCTCGGCGAGGCAGTCCAACAACCACTACACGCGGCGCGTCACCTCATGAACTCCTTAGCCGTCTTCTGCATTGCCGTTGAGGGGCACCAGGAGCTGCGCCTGGAGCTAGGACGTGCCGGCGTAGCTGGCGATGCACCACTGTTGAGGGGCACCAGAAGCTGCACGCAATCTAGAACCGCGTGGCCAAGCTCGATGCCTTTATGGTGGATCCGGTAGGTGGTGGCTTCTCACGGGCATTTCTTCAAACATATGACATGCATGGAACATGAAACATCAAGCAAGAAAGAAAAAGGCCGGGAGACTAACATGAGAGTAACTTTTTCATTGGTCTATATATACTCCATATTTCCTAACTGATCCCAGCCTCCAGTCCAGTCTCTCATCCTCGGCAAGCAAACATGCCATGCGACTCCTCGAGAAGAAAAGAGAGCGGAGAATTCAGCCAAGAGCATTGAGAGGTGTGCCCTCTGGGGAACAGAGTGCATATAATTCAGCCAAGAGCATCGAGAGGTGTGAAAAAAGGTAGAGCCGGCGTGGAGGGGAGGCACCGCCGGTGAGGGAGAAGACGTAGATCAGGAGGAGACTATTTGAAGGATAATCGGAAACAGAGGGAGGAGCGCAAGTTGGAGGATGAAGGACAACATACTAATCGCTGTTCTATCCATCGTCGTGTCTTGTCCATGGGCGCCGACGGAGACGATCTCCAAGAACAGGAGAGCGGCGGCGGCGGCTTGAAGCGAGGAAGAAGATAGCGACGGGCTCGTTTTTCGCTTGCTCAGTTTTTTAAAAAGAGGTCCAGGTTCTTTTTTTATACAAAGGAAATACTATGATTTTGAAGATACTCTAGTTTTAATAACACAATTTCTAATGCTAGTCAAACAGATCACAGTAAATAAAACTACGGTAATCGGAAAAACTATGGTATTTTCAGAATACTTAGAAATTACTTTGCTATCAAATGTGTGGCCTTACAAATTAGGTAATATACAAAAAATTAATAAAAATGTTTTGAGAATTTATTGACCCGGTCAAAATTGAGTGATACTATTTTAATTGAAAACTTCAATTGAAAATTGAACGTAAGTTTTTTAAAATTAGAAAGCTTACTGTTATACTTTCTTCGTCCTATAATATAAGATTGTTTTTGACACGCTTTTATATTATAGGACGGAGGAAGTATGTTATAGAGGATATAGCAGAAAAGTGCGAACACATAGCTAGCAACTGAACGCATCTTAGATGCCAGGATGGAGGGTGGATATGTAACGTTAAGACGCAAAACGAACTTTGCGCTAGTTGTGTACGATGAGCTTGGCCCTGGCATGGCCGGCCTCGACCCTGTACTGGTCACCAATGCCGAAGTGCGCCATAAGCAGCCACAGCACCGTGAGCAGCTCCCCTCCCTGGCTGAGCTGCTTGGCGTGGAAGTTGCCCCTGCACTTGCCCGCCGCGTAGCACATCATCTCCACCCACACCCCGGCCACCAGCCTCCACCGCTTCCTAGCCTCCATCCCGCGCAGCTGCTCTGCCAGCCGGCACGCGTCGAACAGCACCGACTTGCTCCGGTCCCCCTTCACCTTCCGCGGGTCGATATCCGCCTTCACTGCCGCCAGCGCGCTCGCGCCCTGCCGCTCCTCCGCCCGTGCCCCGCCTCCCCGCAGCCGCACCAAGAAGTTCTTGGCCTCCGCGCAGGTGTCGCCGAACCGGATCTGCCCAATGCTCGCCGTCAGCATGAACGGCCGCATCACCAGCAGGAACAGCATGTAGTTTGCCATCTCCCTGCTCGCCGCCGGCAGCCTGGCCCCGCTGTTTATGTCGCCCTCGTCCGCGGACCCGCCGGCGCCGGTGGGGGCAAGATCTGAGAACGCTTGGTTATCGTCGTCGTAGAAGCAGAGGTCGGTCGCGATGTGCCAGAGGAGGATGCTCTCGTCGAACTCGACCTCATCCACGCTCCACCGGAGCTCCTGGTAGCACCCCTTGCGCTGCAGAATCCACTGCCCGCGGTGATCCCCGAACCGCCGGTAGCTCATTGGATCCATCGTGCTGTTCGCCTTGTCCTTGAGCTGCTTGAAGATGAGCTGCTTGAGCACCAGGGACACCCCGATGTGCTTCGTGTACCATAAGCTGTCCCACGCTGTCTTCACGCGGATGTTGTAATCCCACTCGAGGCTCTCCAGCACTCTCGTCAACCATGTGGACTTGTCCTTGAGGCAGTAGCTGAGGAGATTGTACTGGGCCATCTGGTTCGACCACCGTGGCCTCGCCTCCGGCATGAAGTACTTGACGGCCTGGAAGACCACTCTGCTCGCCGCCGGGAGGCATCTGCGCAACTTCCGCAGGTCGGCGTAGCTCCAGGAGGAGATGGCCATCAGGATGATGCCGTAAATCTCCAAGAAAATGGCACCAACAAGGAGGACGTAAGTGACGGCAACGTCGGCCTCCTTGTAGCGTCCCTTGCCGGCCTTGGAGAAGATGAGGAGCGACAGGATGGGCGCGGCCAGGGTGAAGACGCGGAGGTAGCGGCCGGAGGGGCAGTGTATGACGGGCGACTTGGAGTGGAGCGACTCGTACATGAGCTGGAGCTCGATCTCGACGACCTTGTAGGCCTGGTCGCGCTTCAGGCGGCGGAAGAAGGCGAGGCTGTCGGTGCGGTCCTGGAAGCTGAGGATGAGGTCGACGAAAAGGCGGCGGAAGGTGTGGAAGAACATGTGCGCCTTGATGACAAGCTCCTCGTACTCCATCGGCTCCTCCGGGACGTGGACGTCGTCTACGGGCAGCCGCTCGGGGACGATGACGATCTCGGCGCGCAGGCCGGCATCCTTGCTGGAGTGGTACTCCTCCATGAGCTGCGCGTAGTTGGGTCCTGGGTCTGGGCGTGTGAGCATGGAGCTGCGGAGGCTGCTCATGCTGGCCGATTTGAGCGCCCATGTGCGCTGGCCATACTTGAGGACGCCAGAGGCGAACATGACGACGGCCGGAGCGACGAGGCTCGCGGCGGAAGGGCACGACTTCCAGTAGACGTACAGCGCGAGGCCGACCTGGGTGACGAGGCTGAGGAGGTGTCGGAGCCAGAGCTCGTTGTCCTCGATGGCGAAGGCGGTGATGGTGTCCTGGCCGCCGAGGTGGAGGATGAGGAAGGGCGCCCACAAAAGGAGGAGGTGCAACCCGTCCTCCCCGTCGGTGTGGTGGCATAGCTTCTGGCTCCGAGATAGGGAGCCGAGCGCGTAGATGGCGATGGAGTCGGCGAGGAGGTAGGCGAGCCAGAGCAGGAAGTGCAGCCAGGACGCGACGATGCGCTTGCGGAGGCCGCCGGTGAAGAGGAGGAACACCTGCAGGGAGAAGCTGCCGAGGAGTAGCACCCGGATCTCCCACTCTCCCCACAAACTCCAAAGGCTCGTCATCGATCAGCAGCGGTGGCGGCCGCCGGTCGAGAGGAAGACGCCTCGAGCTTGACTCGGCAGCAAATCACCGTTGACTCGAAGGGAAGATGCCTTTAGAGTACCCACAGTGTGCTCTTTTCTCGGCTCTGACCCTGCCTCTAGAGACTTTGAAGCCGACGCCATACATTGCAAGGGGTCGTCTCCAAAGGGAAGTGGTTGGCCGCCTTCACGTTTCTCTCCCCATTAAAACAATTTTGTGTCTTCACTTGTCATACGCAGCAGGGCATGCTCCATGCTAGGATGGCTGATTAAAAAATGATAGATTAATGTGCATGCAGCTTGCTACATGGGTGTTGTCATGTAAGAATTTCTTTTACGACAGAAATGATGTTGTCGAAAATATATACATATTTTTGTCTTTTTTGACATAAGTGTTGTTGCAAAAGACAAATTTACAATGCGCATAATGTTGCATAAACGAAAAACCAAAGAGAGAAGACACGCAAAAGACACTCATTCTTTTGTTTTCATCAAGTTTGGATTGCTTACCCCGAGTTGTAACACCCCGGATGTAATTTTCCCTATTTGTACTTCAACTCTTGCCGTTTCCGGCGTTAAGTTATATTTATTTTCTCGGGTTCGGGTCTTTGTCTCCGTGTGTTGTTATCGTTGTCATGCATCTCGTATCATGTCATCATGTGCATTGCATTTGCATACGTGTTCGTCTCATGCATTCGAGCATTTTTCCCGTTGTCCGTTTTGCATTCCGGCGCTTCGTTCTCCTCCGGCGGTCATTTCTACCTTTCTTTCGTGTTCGGGGATTAAACATTTTCGGATTGCACCGAGACTTGCCAAGCAGCCTTGGATTACTACCGGTAGACCGCCTGTCAAGTTTCGTATCATTTGAACTTCATTTGATACTCCAACGGTTAACCGAGGGACCGAAAAGGCCTCGTGTGTGTTGTAGCCCAACACCCTTCCAATTTGGCCCAAAACCCACCTAACTCTGCTCCATCATCTAGAGCGTTCGATCACGATCGCGTGGCCAAAAACCGCACCTCATTTGGACTCTCCTAGCTCCCTCTATGCCTATAAATAGACCCCCCCTGAATTCGGATCTTCTTCTCCCCGAAAACCCTAAAAATCCACCTCGCCCGCACCGGACATGTTCGCCGCGCCGGACATTTCGTCCGCCGCCGCCCACGGCCTCTAGCCGCCTGCCACGTGGCCCCTGCGCCGCCACTCCCACCGCGGCCCGCGGGAGCCTGGAGCCGCCCCCCAGGCCCCCGCGCGCGCCCGCTTCGTCCGCCTCCCCGCGCCGCCTTCTTCTCCGCGGCCGACGCCGCCCATCCTCGCCGGACTCCGCCGCCCCGCCGTGCCGCACCGCGACGCCGGCCACCGCGACACCGGCCACCGCGACGCCGGCCGGACCTCGCCACCGCGCGCCCGCGCCGCGGGAGCCGGGCCCCGCCGCCGTCCACACCGTTCCGGCCCAGATCGGACGTCAAGCAACCAACGAGGAAGCCACGAGGCAGGGGGGCGCGCCTACGTTCGTCCCCCCCGCCCCCCCCCCCCCCCCCCCCCCGCGTCAACTCCGGCGATCCTCGCCGTTTTCCGGCGAACAGGAGCTCATCCCCGGCCATCCTCGCAATTCGCGCCGTCCAGATGTGAGATCTGTTTTTTTGGGTTGACTTTTCTCAAAAAACCCTAATCCATATGCCCTTCTTTCTAGCCCCGTAACTTTGCATCCGTAGCTCCGATTCATGCATATAGCATATCAAAATGTTCATTTCAGAGAGTACATCATTTTATCCCATTGCATCATTTTCATTGGAGCTCATCTTGATGCCCGAAATGCTGTTAGAAGAGGGCTACTTGAGATATTTGTCAGATCTGCTACTCCATTTAGGTTTTTGTCATTTTTGCCATGATTAATGTGTGCATGATATGCCCTGATGCTCTACATATGTTTTATTAAGGGTTTTGTCATCTCTCCAGAGGTGCAACCCATGTATTTTTATGATGTGTGTGGTGACTTGTGCAAGCTTGCAAAGTGGTGCACTTGCTAATTCTGTTTTCAGGGACTTAGTAATTTCACCAAGTCCTGGAGCTGTTTATCTCATGATGCCATATGTTCATGTTGTTTCCTAGTGATCCGTGCCTCTTTTGAGGATGATCAGTAAGAATGTTTTGTTAATCTTGTAGTGCTCTATCCATCCATGCCTTTGTTTGCAATTATGGAGCACCCTAGCTTGAGTCAATCGAGTTCTACTTTTGCTACTTTGTGAATCTAGGTAGATTGTCAACTTGTTTGTAATTTTGCCGGTGATGTTGTAGTTGATCCGTGCATGCTATGCCATTGTTTCTTGCCATGTCTAGATTGCATTTTGTGCCTTCTTGATAGATGTATGATTGTCTTGCCATGACTTGCACCGTAGTGAGTGCATCGAGCTCGTAAACATGCCTACTTGAGTTATATTTCAGCATGTGTCAGTTTTCACTAAGTATGAAAACTGATTATGTTTTTGCTATGTTCACATGCTTGCAATTGTATTTTCTAATCCCTTTTGGCTCAAGGTCACTAAGGGACTTTTGTTAAGCTCTTCGAGTAGCTCCATGCCATGTTTTACTTTGCCATGTTCAGGTCCTGTAGCATGTAGTTTGTTGCTCCGAAGAGTGCTACCTGATCTGAAATTCCAGACAAGTGTTAATTTCCCTAAGTCTGAGATCTATTTATCATATGCATTTTTGCCATGCTTGTTTGAACCTGTTAATGGATGATTTGGCCGTAGCTCAGTGCTAGACTTTTGTTAAGCATCTTGTGTGCATCCCTGCCATGTATTTTGTTGTCATGTTTGGGTGCTGTAGCATGTTCATTTCGTTGCATTTAGATGCCTACTTGCTGTAAATCGCAGACCGGTGTCATTTCTGAATCGCTTGCCATTTCCAAACCGTAACTCCGATTCCGGCGTTCTTTATATCGTTTTCAAGCGATTTCATCTCATCTTTCCAGTGGCACCCTTGGTTTTCCAAGTTGAGGCCAGGTTCATGCATTTCCTGTCATATCTTGCATTTTGCATCCCGCATAGCATATCATCTTTGCATCGTGTTGTTTGAGTTTGCACGTGGTTGATTGTATCCTTGTTGCTTGTTTGTCTTGTTTGGGTAGAGCCGGGAGACGAGTTCGCTAACGAGGAGCCCGTTGAGTTTGCTTTCGAGGATCCAGTCAACTCTGACACTGTGCAGGCAAGATGATCATACCCTCGAAATCACTACTATCTTTGCTATGCTAGTTTGCTCGCTCTTTTGCTATGACATTACTACGATGCCTACCATTCGCTTGCAAGCCTCCCAAATTGCCATGTCAAACCTCTAACCCACCATTGTCCTAGCAAACCGTTGATTGGCTATATTACCGCTTTGCTCAGCCCCTCTTATAGCGTTGCTAGTTGCAGGTGAAGATTGGAGGCCGTTCCTCGTTGGAACATTTATTTACTTGTTGGGATATCATTATATTATCTTGTTATCTTAATGCATCTATACACTTGGTAAAGGGTGGAAGGCTCGGCCTCTCGCCTAGTGTTTTGTTCCACTCTTGCCGCCCTAGTTTCCGTCATATCGGTGTTATGTTCCCGGATTTTGCGTTCCTTACGCGGTTGGGTTATAATGGGAACCCCTTGATATTTCGCCTTGATTAAAGCCTTTCCAGCAATGCCCAACATTGGTCTTACCATTTGCCACCTAGTCTTTTTTTCCCTTGGGTTTCCATAGCCCAAGGGTCATCTTATTTTAAACCCCCCCGGGCCAGTACTCCTCTGAGTGTTGGTCCAAACTAGAGTCCTGTGCAGCGCCCCCTCGGGGAAACTCAAGGTTTGGTTTTAGTTGTATGGAGCGCTCATCTGAGTGTGTCCTGAGAAAGAGATATGTGCAGCTCCTGTCGGGATTTGTCGGCACATTCGGGCGGTGTTGCTGGTCTTGTTTTAACCTGTCGAAGTGTCTTGAAGAACCGAGATACCGAGTCTGATCGGAACGTCTTGGGAGAAGGTCTATTCCTTCGTTGACCGTGAGAGCTTGTCATGGGCTAAGTTGGGACTCCCCTGTAGGGATTTGAACTTTCGAAAGCCGTGTCCGCGGTTATGGGCAGATGGGAATTTGTTAATGTCCGGTTGTAGATAACTTGAACCTTAATTAATTAAAATGATTCAACCGAGTGTGTTACCGTGATGGCCTCTTCTCAGCGGAGTCCGGGAAGTGGACACGGTGTTGGAGTAATGTTTGCGCAGGTTGCTCTCTAGTTTCTCGCTCGCGCTTTGCCTCCTTTTCTCGCTCTCTTTTGCGAATAAGTTAGCCACCATATTTGCTAGACGCTTGCTGCAGCTCCACATATTTACCTTGTCTTACCTATAAGCTTAAATAGTCTTGATCGCGAGGGTGCGAGATTGCTGAGTCCCTGTGGCTCACAGATTACTATTACACCAGATGCAGGGCCTGATGATTCCGCTCCAGGAGACGCGTATGAGCTCAAGTGGGAGTTCGACGAAGACTCTCAACGTTACTATGTTTCCTTTCCCGATGTTCAGTAGTGGTGCCTGTTGGAAATATGCCCTAGAGGCAATAATAAAAGTATTATTATTATATTTCTTTGTTCATGATAATTGTCTTTATTCATGCTATAACTGTATTATCCGGAAATCGTAATACACGTGTGAATACATAGACCATAATATGTCCCTAGTAAGCCTCTAGTTGACTAGCTCGTTGATCAACAAATAGTCATGGTTTCCTGGCTATGGACATTGGATGTCATTGATAACGGGATCACATCATTAGGAGAATGATGTGATGGACAAGACCTAATCCTAAGCATAGCACAAGATCGTGTAGTTCGTTTGCTAGAGCTTTTCCAATGTCAAGTATCTTTTCCTTTGACCATGAGATCGTGTAACTCCCGGATACCGTAGGAGTGCTTTGGGTGTACCAAACGTCACAACGTAACTGGGTGACTATAAAGGTGCACTACAGGTATTTCCGAAAGTGTCTGTTGGGTTGACACGGATCGAGACTGGGATTTGTCAATCCATATAACGGAGAGGTATCACTGGGCCCACTCGGTAATGCATCATCATTATGAGCTCAAGGTGACCAAGTGATTGATCACGGGATCATGCATTACGGTACGAGTAAAGTGACTTGCCGGTAACGAGACTGAACAAGATATTGAGATACCGACGATCGAGTCTCGGGCAAGTAACATACCGATTGACAAAGGGAATTGTATACGGGGTTGTTTAATCCTCGACATCGTGGTTCATCCGATGAGATCATCGTGGAGCATGTGGGAGCCAACATGGGTATCCAGATCCCGCTGTTGGTTATTGACCGGAGAGTCATCCCGGTCATGTCTGCATGTCTCCCGAACCCGTAGGGTCTACACACTTAAGGTTCGGTGACGCTAGGGTTTTGAAGATATGTATATGCAGTAACCCGAATGTTGTTCGGAGTCCCGGATGAGATCCCGGACGTCACGAGGAGTTCCGGAATGGTCCGGAGGTAAAGAATTATATATAGGAAGTGCTGTTTCGGCCATCGGGACAAGTTTCGGGGTTATCGGTATTGTACCGGGACCACCGGAGGGGTCCCGGGGGCCCACCGGGTGGGGCCACCTGTCCCGGGGGGCCACATGGGCTGTAGGGGTTGCGCCTTGGCCTAGATGGGCCAAGGGCACCAGCCCCAAAAGCCCATGCGCCTAGGGTTCCACTTAAGGGAAGAGTCCCAATGGTGGAAGGCACCTCTAGGTGCCTTGGGGGGGAGGGAAACCTCCCCTTGGCTGCCGCACCTAGGAGATTGGATCTCCTAGGCTGGCGCACCCCCCCTTGGCCCTCCTATATATAGTTGACGAGAGGGAGGACTTGAGAGCTCAGCCTTTGGTGCTTCCCTCTCCCCTGTTACATCTCTCCCTCGTAGTACACGGCGAAGCCCTACTACTGTGACGCCCTGCATCCACCACCACGCCGTCGTGCTGCTGGATCTTCATCAACCTCTCCTCCCCCCTTGCTGGATCAAGAAAGGAGGAGACGTCATCCGCTCCGTACGTGTGTTGAACGCGGAGGTACCGTCCGTTCGGTGCTAGGATCTCCGGTGATTTGAATCACGACGTGTTCGACTACATCAACCCCGTTCTTCGAACGCTTCCGCTCGCGATCTACAAAGGTATGTAGATGCATCCGATCACTCGTTGCTAGATGAACTCCTAGATGGATCTTGGTGAAACGAGTAGGAAATTTTTTGTTTTCTGCAACGTTCCACAACAGTGCCCAGTTGGGGGTGATTGAGACCGTGTCGCATGTTGGGTTCTCTTTTATTTTGGCGCCGTAGTCGGGCCATGAGTGTTTGGATGATGTAATGTTATTTATGTATTTGATTGACGTGGCGAGTGTAAGCCAACTATGTTATCTCCCCTTTATTTTTATATTACATGGGATGTTGTGAAGATTGCCTAACTTGCGACATATGCCTTCAATGCGATTATGTCTCTAAGTCGTGCCTCAACACGTGGGAACTATAGTCGCATCGAGGGTGTTACACGAGTATCACGTGGTCACGCAAAAGACACTCGTGACATAGAAAAGGCGGCGCTCTCACTTGTGATCCGTCGGCTAAAGCCAAACATTTCCCTTAAAATATTCACGTTTGGTTAAATACAACTTCCTCTGTTATTATATAAGATCATTTTTTAAGCTAATATATTATAAAAGACATGACTAGATCTCAGTCAACTTAACTAAGTCTCAGTCAAATAACCTAGTATATAAAAAGAAAAAGAAAAAGCTGCAAACCAACCCAAGGTTGGATGGTTAGAGCATTTCTAGCAGACCTCGTATAATGCCAACCCGCAAAACTTGTTTACAGTTCGCTGCTGATGTGATTTGCGGGGCAAATTCGTGCGCTGCCGATCAACCCCCGTATATGAAACTGTAAAATTTTAAAAAAAACATTCGCGGGAGAAACTTGTAGCGACATTGATCATATATAGTTCATCATCATACTACATTAGTCTCATACATAGTTCATCTACATTGTACTACTAGGAAGGGGGGGGAGGGGGTGTCTGCGGGCCCTGAGCCTGCGCTACAAAAATTGATGAGCTCGTGGCGGCGACGACGCGACGGAGGAGCCGGAGGAGCCCAGTCCTCGTCGGAGTCAAGGTCGATGAAGAACTTGGCCTGCCCCGCCTTCATGACGCGCAGGTCCGCCTTCTTGGACGCGTGTGCCTGCGACACCCTGCTCGAGGAAGATCCGCTCGTAGTCGAGCTCATGACGGCAGAGCGCGTCGGCCTCCTTGAGCTCCCTCGCCGAGCGCTCCATGATGACGCACTCTAGGTGCTCCTCCTGCCCCGGGGGGAGGTAGTCCTCGGGGCCGATCACTCCTCGACGCGGCGGCGCGTCGACCTCGCGCTTGACGGCGAGCGGCCTGAGCTCCTCCGGCTCTCTCTTGACTGGAGTGAGCCGCGAGCTCGAGGTGCCCGCGGACGAGCTCCCGCGGCAGTGGAGCGGGAGGAGGTGTGGCGGCGGCGGGCGAGCTCGCGCTTGTACTCGATGAGCTCGCGGCGTTTGTACGCCGGCGGCGGCCGGCTCCCATGGTTGAGCCACCTCTGCGCGCCCCGCTTGCGTGCGGCGTCGGATCTACAGCGGCGGCAGCGCTCCGCGTCATTCCCATACCTTCTGTAGCCATCCATGGCCTTTTTAGGCTCGTCGGCAGTGAGAAATTGAGGCCGAGGAGGAGGGGAATCGCGACGAAGCGGCGGCGAAAGTGGATAGGGTTTGACCCGTATCCGAGCGGTGAAACCGCATATATAACGATGAGAAGGGAGTTTTCCGGGCCATGGTAAAAATTTTATGGACCGGACCGTGGATACAGTGTCTATTCTAGCCACAAAAATGGACCGAACCCGTATACTCGCCGGAAATGATATGGGTTCGGCCCTTTTACGGGGTCTGCTACAGATGCACTTAGGAAGACATTGGTTTTCTTGCTCGCATACTTTAAATTTGTTTTAGGATTTCTTCAAAAATTCTAGACGATTTACGGACGATGCACCACCGTTGGATCCTCCATCGACCAAAGTATAGCTGGGCCAGGAACTGTCGTCCGCACGGTAGTTTCGTTCCTCGAAAGAACCGGACGCAAACCACCGGAAAAAAGGGAACAAGTCCTCGAGCCAATCTGTCGCCTCCCCTAGTTTCTGTTGTCCCCATCCACCTCGCCGATGCCTCCCACTCGTGCGCCGCCCAAGAGGTCGCCGCCAAGAACAGACCACTGATTGTCTCCGCGTGCGGGCTTGGCCCTATCCCCGCGGGGCTCAGATTCTTGTTCAACTGCAGGATCTTCAGCATTGTGGAGTCGGCGTTCTCGGCGTGGCCAGCGCGGCGCTGCACCGGTCCGGCCAATGCTGGCGAAGCCTGCCCTATGTGAGTTACTAATATTCTTACATTGCAGTTTTGAAATTGATTACTTCTTTTGCCATAGCGATCTGTTTGGATTGTAGTGGTTTAGGATGGGATTAACAGTACCCCATCATAGAAACTTATTCATTCTGTCAGAAGGACGATTTATGTCTACTTAAACATGTTCCTGACCCGCTTTCATGGTACAAGAACATACTGTAAACTTAAATACTGCTAATTGCTAGGTTTATTGGGTCAAATAATCAGATTGCTGATCCTTGTCTTTGCACCTTTTAACCTAATGCATAATTTCCTTTTTTTTTGCTGTCAGATTTAGCGCTTTCCACTAAACGTTTGTTGAAATTTGAATGAATAATTGACGTGTGCTACGGTTCGTCAGTTCCTCACGAAAAAATTAGCTTAGCTTCGAGCTACAGTAGACAGAAAATCCTAGGTGTGCTAGAGTGTTGGTGCTGTTAGTTTTAGTTATCATAAAACTGGCATTTCTTTTCTTTATTATGAAATCCAGTTATATGTTTCCCAAAATATTTGGATTTTCTTCCAAGGTCCAAAATTGGACCAAATACAAAGATGTACGTATTTTTTGTGCTGGTGCGGTGTACTGCCACCAGAAAATCCAATCTAAAAGTCCAGTGACACCAACTTCCTCGTCTGCTTCCTGTTGCAGGCGTACTTGGCCCTGATGCCTCCCAGGACGTCTGTAGCCCGTGGCAGGGCCAGTTGATGCCAACGATGGGGCTTGGATGTGGCTCCAGAGGCATGACAGGGACATGGTCATCACGGTGGCTGATGCATTGCATGAGCACAACTGGATTAAGATTCAGTATAGCATTTGTAATGACATCATCAGTGATTTCCTCTTCGTTTAGAGAAGCTGCAGCACTCCCAAATTCAGCTATGCCAGGACATCCCTGATTCTATCATCTGGAGGATAACCAAGTCAGGTTGCTACTCTGCTCAGTCGGCATACAGGTTCCAGCACCTGGGGCTGCAGAGCTCTGGGTTTTTTTATTAGCTCTTAATTACTTTGTTATCTGACAGATCTCTAATTTGATGGAAAATAATTTCATCTGGTTTGTAGCGCAGTATATTTTTGCACAAACATTAGTAATTGTTGAGGTGAAAATTATACTTCATCATGACTCTAATAACAGTGCAATTTATTGGCTGATTCCTGATATTATACTAACTGGACTCAAAACGGAGAAATGCCATGGTCCAATAGTTAGTTGCAGCACGCCTTCCCTCTTTCTCTGATTTCGTAAAGATTAGCCTCATTCTCTGATTTCAGAAAGATTGGTTGGCTGGAGCAAAGTCCACACCCATATTTTCTGAAGTCTTTCACTTAACAAGGTCAGCGCCCGTATTCTCTGAAGTCTTTCACTTAACACAGGCACGGATGTTGACAAGACAACTAGGACTAGCTCGCCATTGCTGGATCTAAGCCGTAGCCCGGCTTGGGTCATGAGGGGCGACAAAGAAAGTGGGGAGAGGTGCCGACAATATGGAGGTGCGTGTCTAGCTTCTTCCTCATCTCCATAGATATGGAACACCTTGCAGGCAACACAATAGTGTAGCTAGACTGGCATCAGGCCCCCGGCCACCACAAGTCATCTTCAAGCACTATATAGCTGCAGTAATCTACACTAGAAACTGTGAAGGATTTCATTGTCATGATGACCCTGGCTGTGGTCCAGTGTGCCCAACCCTTGCCGGCAATAGCTGCTTGCGACGGAGCATCTGAGGTGGGAGTGAGTGGATTCGTAATAACCACGGTACAGTTAAATTTGTACAAAGCAAGTCAGTGCACCAATCTGGAACACACCTGAGAAGAAACCCGCTACATGAGTGCAGTACAGGTGTACTAATCACGACCAAGCCCAGGAAGAGGACGGTGACCCTGAAGTTGCTCGTGTTAGAGTTGATGGATCGTTGCCACTCCAACCACGACCACTGCCGAGGAGAAATGGAGTGGGAGAGAAAACCAGTCTTTCGCTATATAAATGAAAATCACACGCCATCATGCTTGACACACATTTCTGAATTAGAGCAATTGTTTGGGCACTACATTTTTTTCGTTCTTCCGTAGCAATGCACGGGCATTCAACTAGTCATCGTATAGTCTGGTAGTAGTGCAAAGCCGCACATGTATTTATGTCAAGAATATTAATTATTAAAACAAGGAACATCAAAATGTACCCATAACCAGTCTTTCTTCTTTCTTTCTGCAAGGGAATGAAAAATGTACCCATAACCATAACCATTCTTTGCTCCTGTTACATGAACAGTTTTTACCATATAAAGGGAAAACCGATGGACTTCACTCCAAAATAATTTGGAGATGTGACAAATTATTCAAACTCTTGGGAATGTGCAGCTTTGGACAGTCAGATATGCACAATGATCTCAGAGAGGTTATATTCTTCAACCACTCTGGCAAGGTCTCTAATTTTGTGCATTTTGTTATTGTCAAACTCCGAAGGACTGACAAATGCCTCATACCACCAGGTAACGAAATTAATTCTGTGCACCTTGAAATTTGGAGCTCCTCAAGCCCATGAAGTTCATGCAGCCCCTCACATTGAGAACGTTCTAATAGCTCTTCACACAGGGAAATTGACAGAGACCTTAAATTCCCAGACAAACCTTGGAGTGATCCTCTACATGCAATCAAATTTTCATTGTTCATCAGCATGGTCAAGCTTGTAACAGCTCCGAGTTTTACATGTACTGCTGTCAATTTTGGGCATTGGGCGATTGTCAATTCTTGAAGGCAGGGAAAAAGTCCTCTGTGTGATGGTACCCAGGTTTTTAGGTTGGGCATGTGAAAGAATGATAGTTTCTCCAATGAGGAGAATGTGCCATCGGCCCCATAGAATGTGTCATCTACACATGTGACAGCATCTATTCCGCTTACTTCAGCAATCTTGAGGTTAGGTAATTGTCCCAGCGGTGGCAGACTTTCACATGCCAGATTAACCAACTTGATATCAGTAAGGGAGTCTAGGTAAGGTACGCCACTGGTTATCCATGATGGAAGTTTCCTTCCTGGATAGGAAAATAATTGTAACACTTTCAAACCATGGTGTGGTTTCAGATGTTCAAGTATTTCCTGTGCTCTCGAGCTAGTTTCAGGATCTGTGCAATCTCCAGTCCAACTCAATACCAGTGACTCAAGCTTGTGTTTGTCTTGCAGGATTACATTTCTGGCATCAGCAGAAGAAGAATTTTCCATGTTCTGAACACCGAGTTCCTTCAAATAAACTAAAGGACGTAACTCTGAGATGGTATGCTTGGGGGTTTCTGCTGCAATGTACCTTGGCAATATCTTGATGCTTGTGAGTTGGTTCATCTGACGAGGCATTTGAGTTAGTAAAGGACATTCAAGAATGTTCAGGTAGGTAAGACTTTTCAAGTTTTTCATGCCTTTGGGTAATACAGCAAGGTAGTAACAGCCTTCAAGGTTTAGAGTATGTAGATTCACAAGGTTGCTTATTGCTTCATGCAAGCCAAGAAGTTTTTCACAGTGAGACAGGTCCAGCATCTGCAAGGATTGCATCTTTCCAACTGATTCTGGCAGTTCAGTGATCTCATTTTGTGAAAGATTCAAGTGGGTCAAGAATCGAAGGTTGCTAACTGAATCTGGTACAAGCTCAATATCATTGTGAGAAAGATTGATATAGGTTAGATTCTGTAACATATCAATTAACCTAGGAATCCTTTTGATCCTGCAAGATTGCATATGCAGTACACGCAGAGCTATCAGACGTTGGCAAAACTCTGCCGGGATATCGGTGATTGCGCACTTGTTCTCAGACAAAAGCATATTTTCATCTCTGAGCAATATTAGGGTCCTCAAACTTTCCAATTCAAACAATTCTGGTGGAAGCTTACTGGTTTCACAATCAACAAGTAAGGAGAGACACCTGGCATCACACGAAGGCCAAATTATTTCCTTTCTAGCATCTATTGCTAAGTGGAATCCCCGGCTGATCCTTTGTGCAAGAAGTTGCATCCCAGGATGCATCTTGTAAACAATGTTTCCTCCGTGTCGAGATTTCTGGACTACATCATAGAAGTGTTCTTTCATCATCTTGGAGAAGTAGAGATGCATGTCAGATTTGCTGCTTATCAGTTTTATGAGCTCATCAGCAACAAACATGTCAGTCAGTTGTTCAGGTGTAAAGCTATGAACTAGGAGCAGTGAGCAGTAAAGAAAGCATTGCTGGATGCTTGGAGGGAGATGTTGGTAGCTGACATAAGCCGCATCCAACAAAAGACGGTCTGCATAGAAGACGAGATCAAATCTGCTCAGGACATGCTGCCAAGCGACTTGAGTTTTCCGTATGCTCTTCAGCTTGTTTGATGCGCTGAGTAGTAATGAGGGCACACCAGCACATGTTTCAGCAATCATTTTCCTGATTGGGATGAGCCGTGGTGGCAACTCTGCAGGATTTTGCATCCATTGTATGAGCAGACTTGAAGAATGAGCTGGCAAGAGACGCTGTAAGGTGTATGGTTTGAGGGACTTCGTCAATGTTACAACATCAGGGATGCGACTAGTGACAATCATCTTGCTTCCGGGCTTTCCAGCACTATCAAGGACTTGCATCAGCTTTTGCCATTTCTCCCAATCCTGATCCCACGCATCATCCAGTACAAGGAAAAATTTCCGCCCACTGAGTTTCTCTTTGACAAGGCACTTCAGTTTCACGGAGTCCTCCTGCTCTATCATTTCTTCTTCTGGCGAATCACTTGTGCTACACTGCTGGGTGGTTAGAACTTGTGTTATTCTACTCAATATCACCATGGTGTTAAAATCACGAGGTAACGAAACCCAAATCCGATCATCACCAAAGGTATCAACAACCCATGGATGCCAGAATACTAGCTGAGCAAGGGTAGTCTTCCCGATTCCAGCCATTCCCGTTATGGGGAGAATTGACAAGCCGGGTGTGCTGTCATCAGTTTGCATCATTCTTAGGACATCGTCCAATTCTCTCTCTCTACCAAGTACACCTTCAGGTTCGCCACATGTTCTCTGGCAACTCATAGTTTCCTGGATATCTGTATGTTTGGCTGGAAGTCTGATTCTACATGTTTGTGCATAGCAGTTTTTCAAGCTAGCTACTGCCTCTCTTATCTTATTGACACGGCGAAAATGGAGCTTCCGAAAGATGGGCGAGCTGCGTACCTGATGAAATGAGAAAATGCCCCCCTTTTTTCTCAGACGGCGAGAGATCCTATTCAGCGCGTCATCAGTATCAAGTGTGAGAGACCAGAGCCTCTGCAGGAGCTGGAGGTACTGCTCATTGTTAACGTTGATCATAAGAACTGCACTCTCATCGATGCCACTGATCCTCCCATGGATCATACTGAAATATGTCTGCAACTCCTGAAGTAGGCTTCCAATGCCAAGCAACCGACCCATCTCCAGGACAGGTTCCAATTTCAGCTTTTCCACCATTGCATGCAGCAGATGCTCCACCGACATGGTTTTTCTCTTCTATCCTAGACTTCTCTCTGAGAAATATGATTGCCTTCAACTATGCCCGCACTTGGAAGGAGAATATTTATTTTGAAGAGCAAGATCTGGAGGATTTTTCCCTCGTCAAGATCTGGAGGTGGGCGACTGGGCTTGTTGACTTCCTGTGGCATTTTTTCCATTTGGCTTATTTAGGTGCATTGCGTAGGAAACTTCGTGGATTTTTCTTAGGCTGTTACAATTTTCTTCCATCTCTGCCATTAAAACTTAATTTTGTAATGTGTGGCAGGTGTTTCTCATGGATTGTCTTTTTCCCTCCACTGTCGGGTCATTAAATTTTCCTTCGTAGTCACCGAAATTTAATCTTGTAATATGTGGCAGGCCTTAGTGATGTGCTGTTGGAACGTCACTGTCTCACTGATGCCTTTGTCTTAAATGTGGGCATGTATGGGCTTTTATTTGTGGCAGTCTAGAATCAGATACAAGCACACCCCTAAGCTTATCCAAAGGCTAAGAAATCTGACGGAGTTAACCGGCAACTTGCAAATACCAAACCTGGTTAAATATTAGTAGAGTTTCCTGGTAGTTTCCAATTGGCATGTTCTCAGTCCACAAGAAAAGCTGGCATGTTCTCAGTCCACAAGTAAGACTTTGCAGTTGTCATTACTATAATACTTTTGACAGATTCTTCCGTAGGAACCTGCCGTGTAGTTTCCTGGTTCCCATCTTGCAAATTCTGCTTATTGGTACTGCAAACTGAACTTCGCCATGGTTTGCAGAACAATAAACTTGAGAAGATCTGGCGTGCTGTAAAATAACTGAGGTACTTTTGCTATTTAAGCTTCCATTGGTCTCCAGCATATCACTAATCTGTTTTGATTGTCCTGCAGAAAGATTACCAGCTGTTTCTTTCCAGATCATATTTGTTTGATCCTACTTTAATCTTCAAGTACTGGTTCCATCAGTCGTTAGTTATGCTTGTCCACCAAAGCATTGAGGAAGATGTGTTTGAGCCACTGGTGTCGCGTGTTGCTGAAATTAGACGCCGCTTCTTTGGGATAGTGAGCTCATCTGAAGATGACGGAAGGGGTCCTACAATGCATGAACTTCCAGAAAAGATCAGATGGGAAGTGCAACATCTTGAAGAATTGTTTGAGGGGATCAAGGAAGACAAGGAGGGGGTCTATGAGAGCATTACGTCTGTTAGCATGGCAGTCTCTAAGTGGCAAAGAAGATTGGGAATAGTATACCGGAATGCATCTGGAGCTCCTGCACCTTTTGAGGGAATGAAATGGGCAGTGGAGCATCATGAGGGGTGGGTTGAGGATGGTACCACATCAGAAGCCAATACTGGGACGCTGTCTTTTGATGAACATGAGTTTTTTGAATCACTTCGATACCTTAAGACTGCAGAAGGTGGTTCAGAAGCTCGTTTCCTGGATGGTATCAAGACTGGAATGCAGTGTATCAACGATGTTCTTGCCACCGTACAATCAAGAACGGAAGCAGCCAATGGGAGCTTGCGTATTGTAGACCATGTCTTCTCCCCAGTACTGAAACTTATAAAAACCATTGATCATCTAGTATCAGTAGCTACAGAGGGCGGAGACAAATCTCAGAACTATAAGTTCCTTACCAAGATTGATGGTCAAGTAAACTGCTTGCAGGATGCACTACATGTGATTGATATAAATAAGAGAGAGGTTGAGGAAAGCTTTAGAACAATGGAAGGTCTCATCTGGCCACTATTGTCACGCCTTAATGCCACTTGCAATGTTCAATTGGAACCTCCGAGCTTCCAAGGTGAGATCGAAAAAGGCATTAACCACTTGGTAGATGTACTTGGCATGATTGAGAAAAAGAAGCAGGATGGAAATGCAAACTTCAGCATTGTCAATGCAGCCTTCTCGCCATTATTGACATGTTTGAACACCATCAGGCACCTCCCATTAGAAGCCTTAGCCCATGAAGATAAATCAGGTGCTTTTATTCTCCTGGGCAATATCAGCGATGAGTTGTCACAGCTCAAAGATGTACTCCAGAAGGTCCAGGAGAAAGAGAAAGGGATATACAGTAACTTTGATGCCATTGAGCAACATATTGATGAACTTTTTGAGGGGTCTATGTTAGATGCTGAAGGCTCGTTAAAACTTCAGCAGATGGGTGGCCTGCGAGAAAAGTTCCGTGTGATTCATAAAGAGATAACAAATATATGGGTTAAGGTGAATGACTCTTTCAAGGTTCAGGATGTCTCCATCAGATCGATGGCTGCAAGACATGAAGCTTCATCTTCTCGTCCATTGATGCCAGCAGCAGATAAATTCAACATTAACAGGGAAAGTGTGCAGATGTGGAAGCTGAAGGATAGCATTAATGGACTGGAGACGAGGTTGAGACAGTGCCTTTTGTGCCTTGCTGTGTTCCCAGAGGATGCAGTCATCAAGAAGAGGCTGCTAATTCATTGGTGGATTGGAGAAGGCTTTGTGAGTTCAGTTTCCGAGGGGAAGAATGTTTTTAATGAGCTGCTTATCACCAAGGGATTCATTAAGCCAGTTAAGAAATACCACTGCGACAAAGTCCACGGGTGCAAGGTGCAACCGTTGATCCGTGCGCTACTGATTGAAGCTGCAAAGAGCGCAGCATTTGTTGAGCTCAATTCTGACGGCAGCTCCAAGAATGACTTCACCAGAACTCGGCGTGCATGTTTGCAGGATGGGAAGATCCTTACCAGTTTCCATCGCGATGCGTTGACAATTTACAATATTAAACAACAGTATCTGGAGTTAGACAAGACATGGTTTTCTGGAAAGACATGTTTGAGCACTGTGCAGTTAGGACGATGGCAGGATTCAGATTATAACCCTCGGGCGCATCACGTAGAGTTGAACAATGCTGAATTCCTAAAGCAGGTCAAGTCATGCAAGCAATTGAAGTACCTGAGCTTCAGAGGGATATCGAGAATTGAGGCCCTTCCTACCTCGATTGGAAAGCTCACAAGACTTGTCATCCTTGATCTCAAAGCATGCCATAATCTGGAGGATCTACCAAAGGAGATAGTGAAACTAGTGAAGCTGGAGTACTTGGACGTTTCTGAATGCTACTTGCTGTCAGGTATGCCCAAGGGACTAATCAAGCTTTCTCACCTTGAAGTTCTCAAGGGGTTTGTTCTGGCAAACACTAGGAGCAAAGACCCGTGCCATCTCAAGGAACTTGTCATGCTGAAAAAATTACGGACGCTGAGCATTAGAATTGGAAACAGTGTAGATAGTGGTCAGTTTGAGAAAATTAACGAGTTTTGTGCCCTCCGGTCGCTCACACTTACTTGGGGGGCTGGGTTATCCTCGGTACCTGCCATACACAGTGACAATCGTCTTTCAAGATCAAGCAGTGCTGCTACTATCGCTGTTAATCATGCGATGCCTTGTGTTCTCCCCTCGGGTCTTGAGAAGCTGGAGATCTGTTGCTTCCCACTAGCAGAATTTCCTTGCTGGGTTAATCCTGCAGAGCTGAAAAACCTGAAGAAACTCTATATCAGGGGAGGTATCATAAGTAGTCTAGGCGAGGACAAGTACTGGGAGGTGACCGTGCTTCGGTTAAGGTTCCTCAAGCATCTCAACTATTCATGGACGGCACTGCGTGATACTTTCATGAAACTCCATGTATTGGAGGTGCATGAATGTGAAAATCTTGAAACCTGGCCTGACTGTCAAAAGGGCTTGTGTCTGAAGGAGACGAATGGAATTATGGAAGGTTCGCATCTCGCTTAACATGAAACGACACCTAACGGGCTGTTTGGAATGGGTGTAAATTTTTTGTGGCTGGAGGGATTTAGCTCAAACTTGGAACTAAATACCGATGTGCGCAGAAAATTACACCCATTCCAAACGGGGCCTAAATCTTGCAAGGCTTCAATTTCTTGATAATTGCAACTGGTGATATTTCTTCAACCATCTGGAAAGAACGCAGCGGGGTAGAGTATTTGAGAATAAGTTCAATTCATTTGATCATGTGTCAAAGCAAATTAAGCGTGATGCATTCTATTGGTTCAAGGAGAGGGCCAAGTACTTTCACTGAGGCCAGGATAATCCTTCTTTTCGAAAGAAAAAAAAAATCTTTCAGTCGCTGTTTGTTTAAGGTTCGAGTTGCTGTTTGTTTAGGTGCGTGGGGTTTCCTTTCTTTTGGCGATGTGGCCTTTTTAACTTTTATATCAGACCTTGCATTGTTCTTCTCCTCTTCTATTACTAGTAAATTAGTACATGTTTTGCACGTCAAGAAATATATAATAGCAGGAGGAATACATTCTTGACATTTTATTTCCTTCTGTACGTGTTTTTTTATTGGAGAATCAGATTCTTGGCATGAGAACTTGTAGACTAATATGAGACGATAGTGGGAATTCAATTAACCCAAATGATAAGTGTCACACGTGTTGAACGAAGCACTCCGCCCTTGATGTTTTTTACAACTAAATTTGTCATTCGAAAAGAAAAAAACAACCAAAAAACTAGAACTTGTCATCCGAAAAAAAGTCGTCATTCTTGCGTCACTAAACTTGTCATAAAAAATGTTTGGAGTTGCCATGTGTTCGTGTCACACGTGTGGCACTTATCAGGATCCTTCAATTAAAAGGGCATGAAAACTTTATCTAATGGATAATATTTTTTGAATTTGATGTTATCTGTCTCTCAACCGTTGGATGGAGCATATCCAACGACTGATATTCAAATTATTGTGACACTATATTTTTCAATTAGGGTCAGTTTATTACTTAAAAGGTTTAAGCATTAAACCCGGCCTCACACAGGCAAACCAAGTCTTCTCATAAAAGTCAAAAATAAAAAAGAGGCGAAACCCTATTGTTAAAGATCTTATCATTTCTACATAGTCAAAGCGACCAAATCACGGCAAGCGCTCCCACCCTGAGAAGAGTTCTTAACCTGTGATCAATCTCATGTAACCAGTTGTCATATATATTAGTAACACTACAAGAGGATATAAGCCAGAAGCTATTTGGATGACTGACCATATAGAACGAGCCCATTTGCATTGGAATAACAAATGTTTTATTGTCTTATCATACTGACAAAAGACACATTGCGTATTTCCAGGCCAATTTCTCTTAATAAGGTTACCTTTGGTAAGAATGACTCCACGACGAAGATATCATGCAAAGATTTTATTCTTAAGAGGTATCTTCATCTTCCAGATCTTCTTGTTATTATCAACTGGCACATCAGACTGGAGTAAAGCTCTATACATAGACTCCACTGAGAATTGTCCATTCCCATGTAGGTTCCAACGAAATACATCTGACCCATGTGACAAGTGCATCTTGGACAACCTCTGGAGCAGGATGTTCCACAATTGGAGTCTAGGTCCAATTAAATCTCTTCTGAACGTTGCATTTGGCGGAAATGATTCCAAAACATTGGCGATAGTATCACCCTTGTGACGCACAATGTTGCATAGAGCTGGATATTATTCCCGGAGTGTAGCATTGTCTAGCCACTTATTCTCCCAGAATCTAATTTCCGAACCGTCCTTAATTGAGAAGGATCCATTCGTAGACATTAGACCTGCCCAAAAGTGAGAATCTATAGGCTTCTAGTATACTTGGGATACCGCCTTCAAACTCATATATTTCCTCCTTAGTAGGGTTTGCCATACACCATCTTCCGTCACTAACCTAAACAACCATTTGCCGAGGAGGGCCCTATTCTTAACCTCAAGGTCATGAATGCCCAACCCGCCTTGGTCTTTGGGACGACAAACTACACTCCATTGAGCCCGTCGATATTTCTTTCTCTCCCTATCTCCTTGCCAAAAGAATCTTGATCGAAAATAATCCAATCTATGTAATACTCCTTTCGGCAACTGGAAGAAGGAAATCATATATAGTACTCCCTCCGTCCCATAATGTAAGACGCTTTTTGACACCACACTAGTGTCAAAAAACGTCTTACATTATGGGACGGAGGGAGTACCATACTACTAAGTACTAAATTTATGAGGACCAATCTTCCACCTAGAGAAAACAATTTATCTTTCCAATTGCTTAGTCTTTTTTGGTAGTCTCTCTTCGACATGTGGCCATTCACTATTTGTGAGTCTCCGATAATGTATCGGTATCCCCAAATATGTGATCGGAAACTGGCCCAACCCACATACGAACCGGTCAGCGTACAAGTGGGCCTCGTCTTGAGCCTTGCCAAAGCAAAACAATTCACTTTTATGAAAATTGATCTTAAAACCTAAGAGTAGCTCAAATGCTGCTAAAATAAATTTTAGGATTCTCGCTTTCTCAAGGTCATGATCCCTGAAGAGAATCATATCATTGGCATATTGAAGGATAGAGAGACCACCATCAACTATATGATCCACTACCCCATCAATGTGGCCATCAACTTTGGCACGCTTAATCATGACCACTAACATATCCGCCACTTATTCAATAGCATGGGCGATAATGAGTCACCTTGTCGCAATCCCTTTTTCGTTTGGAAATAGTGGCCAACATCATCATTGACTTTAATGACCACACTACCTCCAGAAATGAACTATGGATCATAGTGCGCCACTCTATAGAAAAGCCTTTCATTCTGAGAGTCTGTTGAAGAAAAGATCACTTGACTTTGTCATAAGCTTTTTCAAAGTAGATTTTGAGTACCACCCCATTCACCTTTTTCGGATATAATTCATGGACTGTTTCATGAAGGATAACAACTCCATCTAGAATGTGTTTTCCTTGCATAAAAGCGGTCTATGAAGGATGAACTACATGTTCAACAACCGATTTTAGCCTAATCGTTGCAACTTTCGTGAAGATTTTAAAACTAACATTAAGGAGGCAGATAGGTCTATATTGTTATATCCTTTCAGCCTCATTAATCTTAGATAATAAAATAATCTCACCGAAGTTTAAGTGAAACAATTCTAGTTGGCCAACATGTAGGTAGCCAAACAAAAGTAGGAGATCTGGTTTGATGACTTCCTAGAAGTTCTGATAAAACTCGAAGGGGAAACCATCTAGGCCCAGGGCTTTGTTGTGCTCCATTAGGAAAACTGTCTTCTAACTTCCTCCTCCGAATATGGGGCTGTTAGAAGGCTATTTTCCTCATCAGAGACTTGGGGGATGTCATCTGTTCGGGACTCATCCACCGAAAAGTTTCCTTCCTTTGGGGCTCCAAACAGATTTTTATAATAATTAGTGATATAAGAATTTAATTTGCTTGTGACCCTCAATTGTGCCCTCCTCCTATTATAGGGAATGAATAAGTTTTTTCCAATGTCTGCCATTGGCGACAACATGGAATGTCTAGTATTCGAATCACCTTTCAGGATAAATTGAGAGTTAGAATGTTGGTACCATTTGAGTTCCTATTCCCGCAACATGCTAGCTATCTGTGCATTCAATTGACTCTTGATCTCGACTTCATGCTCAGATAGGGGTCTAACCCTGCCAAATCTTCTAATTCATCAATGATAGATGTGCTACTTCTTGAGCTTGTGTTGGTTTTTCCCTTGAAGAGGAAAGAGGGATGCAGCAAAGTAGAGATAAGTATTTCCCTCAGTTTGAGAACCAAGGTATCAATCTAGTAGGAGATAACGCACAAGTCACCGAATACCTGCACAAACAATCAAACAACTTGCACCCAACGCGATAAAGGGGTTGTCAATCCATTCACGGTTACTTGCAGAAGTGAGATCTGATAGAGATAGATAAATGCTAAAGTAAATATTTTTGGTATTTTTGGTTTATAGATCAGAAAGGAAAAGATTGCAAAATAGTAGATCAAAAACTTATATGATGGAAAATAGACCCGGGGGCCATAGGTTTCACTAGAGGCTTCTCTCAAGATAGAAAATAATACAGTGGGTGAAGAAATTACTACCGAGCAATTGATAGAAAAGCGCAAAGTTATGACGATATCTAAGGCAATGATCACGAATATAGGCATCACTGATGACCCGCAAGTATATGGGATCTATCGTAGTCCTTTCAATAAGTAAGAGTGTCGAACCCAACGAGGAGTAGAAGGAAATGACAAGTGGTCTTCAGCAAGGTATTCTCTGCAAGCACTAAAATTATCGGTAACAGATAGTTTTGTGATAAGATAAATCGTACCGGGTAACGAGTAAATAAAGTAACTAAGGTGCAACAAGGTGGACCAATCCTTTTTGTAGCAAAGGAAAAGCCTGGACAAACTCTTATATAAAGCAAAGCGCTCCCGAGGACACATGGGAATTGTTGTCAAGTTAGTTTTCATCATGCTCATATGATTCGCGTTCGTTACTTCGATAATTTGATATGTTGGTGGACTGGTGCTTGGGTGCTGCCCTTCCTTGGACAAGCCTCCCACTTATGATTAACCCCTCTCGCAAGCATCCGCAACTACGAAAGAAGAATTGAGGTAAACCTAACCATTGCATGAAACATATGGATCCAAATTAGCCCCTTACGAAGCAACGCATAAACTAGGGTTTAAGATTCGGTCACTAGCAACCCATCATCCACTTATTACTTCCCAATGCCTTCTCCTAGGCCCAAATAATGGTGAGGTGTCATGTAGTCGATGTTCACATAACACCACTAGAGGAGAGACAACATACATATCATCAAAATATCGAACGAATACCAAATTCACATGATTACTTATAACAAGACTTCTCCCATGTCCTCAGGAACAAACATAACTACTCACAAAGCATATTCATAATCAAGATCAGAGGAGTATTAATTATCATTAAGGATCTGAAAATATAATCTTCCATCGGATAAACCAACTAACATCAACTACAAGGAGTAATCAACACTACTAGCAACCCACATGTACAATTTGAGGTTTTGGGACCAAGATCAAATACAAGTGATGAACTAGGGTTTGAGAGGAGATGGTGCTGGTGAAGATGTTGATGGAGATTGACCCCTCTCGATGAGAGGATCATTGGTGACGACGATGGCTTCGATTTCCTCCTCCGAGAGGGATGCTTCCCTGGCAGAATAGCTTCACCGGAGCCCTAGATTGGTTCCGCCCAGGTTCTGCCTCGAGACGGCGACGCTTCATCCCGAAAGCTTCATTTTGATTTTTTCCAGGTCAAAACACACCATATAGCCAAAGATGGGCACCGGAGGCCCGCCAGGAGGCACACAAGGTCGGGGGGCGCCCCTCCACCCTTGTGGCTGGCTGGTGGCCCCCCTCTGGTATTTTCTTCGCCCAATATTTTTTCCAAAAACATGCTCTGTGAAGTTTCAGGACTTTTGGAGTTGTGCAGAATAGGTCTCTAATATTTGTTCCTTTTCCAGCCCAGAATTCCAGCTGCCGGTATTCTCCCTCTTCATGTAAACCTTATAAAATAACAGAGAATAGGCATAAGTATTATGATATAATGTGTAATAACAACCCATAATGCAATAAATATCAATATAAAAGCATGATGCAAAATGGACGTATCAACTCCCCCAAGCTTAGACCTCGCTTGTCCTCAAGCGAAAGCCGATATCGATAAATATGTCCACATGTTTAGAGATAGAGGAGTCGATAAAATAAAATACGGACATGAGGGCATCATGATCATCTTTAGAACAACAACATATATTGCCATATACTTTCTTATGCTAAAGCAACAATTCGTTCACAGGGCAAAGTATGAATCAGAAAAACTTCATTGAAAACTAACAAACTAATCTTAGTCATTGAAGCAATTGCAATTTATCATAATATTGGAAAGAGTCAATATAAGAGATTTTCAGCAAGTCCACATACTCAACTATCATTTAATCTTTCACAATTGCTAACACTCATGCGATACTTATGGGTATAAAGTTTCAGTCGGACACAGAAAAAGATAGGGGCTTATAGTTTTGCCTCCCAACCTTTTACCTCAAGGGTAATGCCAACAATAATACTTTATGATAACCTACATCCGAGTGGATATATATATATCCGGATCTCTCCAAGATGTAATGATCACCGAAGGAAAAAGTGTAAAAGGGAAAGGTGATGATCACCATGACTCTTGTATAAGGGTAGAAGATAAAAGTAAAAGATAGGCCCTTCGTAGAGGGAACCAGAGGTTGTCATGCACTTTTATGGTTGGATGCACAAAATCTTAATGCAAAAGAACGTCACTTTATATTGCCGCTTGTGATAAGGAACTTTATTATGCAGTCCGTCGCTTTTATTTCTTCCATATCACAAGTTCGTATAAAACTTATTTTCTTCACTCTAATAGATCATACATATTTAGAGAGCAAATTTTATTGCTTGCACCGATGACAACTTACTTGAAGGATCTTACTCAATCCATAGGTAGGTATGGTGGACTCTCATGGAAAAACTGGGTTTAAGAATGTTTGGAAGCACAAGTAGTATCTCTACTTGGTGCAAAGAATTTGGCTAGCATGAGAGTGATGTTTACTACGCAACTCTATTCTTGTAGACACGTGTTGGACCTCCAAGCGCAGAGTTTTGTAGGATAGTAGCAATTTTCCCTCAAGTGGATGACCTAAGGTTTATCAATCCGTGGGAGGCGTAGGATGAAGATGATCTCTCTTAAACAACCCTGCAACCAAATAATAAAAAGTCTCTTGTGTCCCCAACACACCAAATACAATGGTAATTTGTATAGGTGCACTAGTTCGGCGAAGAGATGGTGATACAAGTGTAATATGGATGGTAGAAATATATTTTTATAATCTGAATAATTAAAAACAGTAAGGTAGCAAATAGTAAACGGGCACAAAAACGGTATTGCAATGCTTGAAAATGAGGCCTAGGGTCCGTACTTTCGCTGGTGCGATCTCTCAACAATGCTAATATAATTGGATCATATAACCATCCCTCAAAGTGCGATGAAGAATCACTCCAAAGTTCCTATCTAGCGGAGAACATAAGAATAAATTGTTTGTAGGGTACGAAACCACCTCAAAGCTATTCTTTCCGATCAATCTATCCTAGAGTTCGTACTAAAATAACACCAAGCTATTCTTTCCGATCGATCTAACCAATTGTTTGTACTAAAATAATACCAAAACAAATTCAGATTCGTAATATTCAATCCAACACAAAGAACTTCAAAGAGTGTCCCGAGATTTCTACCGGAGAAACAAAGACAAGAACGTGCATCAACCCCTATGCATAGATTACCCCAATGTCACCATGGGAATCCGCGAGTTGAATGCCAAAACATATATCAAGTGAATCTATATGATACCCCATTGTCACCACGAGTATTCATATGCAAGACATATATCAAGTGCTCTCAAATTCATAAAAGTATTCAATCCGATAATAACGAAATCTCAAAGGGAAAAACTCAATTCATCACAACAAGATAGAGAGGGGAAAACACCATATGATCCGACTATATTAACAAAGTCTGTGATACATCAAGATTGTGACATCTCAATAACACGAGAGAGAGAGAGAGAGATTAAACACATAGCTACTGTTACAAACCCTCAGCCGTGAGGGTGGACTACTCCCTCCTCATCGTGGTGGCCGCCGGGATGATGAAGATGGCCACCGGAGATGATTCCCCCCTCCGGTAGGGTGCCGGAACGGGGTCTATATTGGTTTTCGGTGGCTACCGAGCCTTGCAGCGGCGGAACTTCTGATCTAGGTTAATCCCGAGGGTTTTTGGAATATTTGGGAATTTATAGGGTAAAGAGGGGGTGCGGGAGGCCACCGAGGTGGGCACAACCCACCTAGGCGTGCCTGTGCCCCCAAGCGCACCCTGGTGGGTTGTGCCCCCCTCGGGGCACCCCCAGGTGCTGCTCTTGCCGATTGGCGGTCTTCTGGTCCATAAAAAATCCACAAAAAGTTTCACGGTGTTTGGACTCCGTATGATATTGATTTCCTGCGATGTAAAAAATATGCAAAAAATAGCAACTGGCACTTGGCACTATGTCAATAGGTTAGTCCCAAAAAATGATATAAAATGTGATACGACCAGTTTCGTCTATAGTCGGACCAACGACGACGACGTACAAGCTGCCAACCAGAAAGCTTCCGCGACTTTGCTAGTCACTGTTGGCGATGTATTTGTACCATCATATTATTTACAGTCGAGCTTTGGCAATGAACTAGTTCCCATTGCATGTATGCATGCGGATACGCCAAGAAAGATTGGTGTTGTTCAGCTAGGAAAAGGAAAAGAAGTACATCTGGAACCTCTACATGCACGTGATTACCTTGGTAATTTTGGTTGGCATGAAGCCAAAAGATTAGAACTTTGGGACTCTAATTTCCATAGAGAATTAATGTATGGATGCAACGTTCTAGGATATCAAATGGAAAGTGTTAATGTGTTCGGATTTGTCAAGGAAATAAAGAGGAGATATTTGTTTCTTTTACAGCCACGCAAGGAACAAGATCCTTGGCAAAGAATATTTGTACATGTGCACCTTTCCTTAAAAGAAGTGGGATGGGGCCCACCTGCAGAACATGAAGCATTTGAAGATGGCGCAGCAGTCCAGATAGATACCTTGTTATCTTAGGTATGTTTAAGTCGGTTTAGTACCTGCTGAGATGTAAAAGGCAGATGCTATTTAAATTGGTAGAAGGTCAAGATTGTAGAGATAGACGTGTTGAGTTTGTCCGTCAAGTTAGATGGGTCGATTAGTATATAAGGTGAACTACGTGCGCCATGTAAAGGGGAGGATATATTTTTATGAATAGACACGATGTGTTTTTAGGGTAAAATACCCGTATCGAGTTTTGGGGGAAGCTGTCTAAAAATCCCTAAGTTTTGGAGGAAGCTTTAGAAAACCTCTGAGTTGCGATTTCTCTTCGAGAAAATTGTTTTGCACGTGAGGTGCCGTCGTCCAGATTGTTTCTCTCATGCTGAGCCGCAATGTTCAAACCCTCTACTTCGTGTACATCGCATGTGTGGGCGAGAGGCTACTACTGCTGAAGGTGGAGTGTCGTGAAAGGTCGGGCCGCAACAACGGATCAGATCTCTCCATTGAGGTTCGGTCGACATCAGGTGGTATCAGAGCAAGGTTGTTCACGACACTATTCAGGAGATGACTGGATTATCCTGGAAGCTAAGCTATGGATTTCAATTGGAGGAGGAAGGTCGATGGGATGGGCTTTTTCATACTCGTGTTGTGATACAGGAGAGGTCATGTGCCATGACAATCGACCATATGAGTTTGATCAACGCAACAAGCATCGAGATGGTGGAGAAACTAAATCTACCAATGACACCACGTCAACAACCATATTTGTTTCGTTGGGGTCATGACGAGCTTATTGTTATGCACCAAACCAAGGTACAATTTTTGCTGGGTAATTATTTTTGTGAGGTTTTGTGCGATGTGATTTCGACACCGATGATTTCATGTCACTTATTGTTGGGCGAGCCATGGTACAAAAAGCATGATGTTGCGTATGATTACAAAACACACACATATACCGTCAAGCGAGGTAAGAAGTGCAGCCTCGTGCCAATGGGAGAGGATCATTTTGTTGCTTGGAGAAGAGAACATCTTGATAAGATAAAGAAAGAGGCAGAAACGAAGAAGGCCGAAGCTACTAATAATTCAATGGTGGTTGATCAGTCTACACATATAAATACAACTGAAGAGAAAGACACAAAACCGAGGATGGTTTCTTTCCAAGGGGGAGAGGATGATATGACCAGTTTCGTCTATAGTTGGACCAATGACGACAACGTACAAGCTGCCAACCAGAAAGCTTCCGCGACTTTGCTAGTCACTGTTGGCGATGTATTTGTACCATCATATTATTTACAATCGAGCTTTGGCAATGAACTAGTTTCCGTTGCATGTATGCATGCGGATACGCTAAGAAAGATTGGTGTTGTTCAGCTAGGAAAAGGAAAAGAAGTACATTTGGAACCTCTACATGCACGTGATTTCCTTGGTAATTTTGGTTGGCATGAAGCCAAAAGATTAGAACTTTGGGACTCTAATTTACATAGAGAATTAATGTATGGATGAAACATTCTAGGATATCAAATGGAAAGGGTTAATGTGTTCGGATTTGTCAAGGAAATAAAGAGGAGATATTTGTTTCTTTTACAGCCACGCAAGGAACAAGATCCTTGGCAAAGAATATTTGTACATGTACACCTTTCCTTAAAAGAAGTGGGATGGGGCCCACCTGCAGAACATGAAGCATTTGAAGATGGCGCAACAGTCCAGATAGATACCTTTTTATCTTAGGTATGTTTAAGTCGGTTTAGTACCTGCTGAGATGTAAAAGGCAGATGCTATTTAAATTGGTAGAAGGTCAAGATTGTAGAGATAGACGTGTTGAGTTTGTCCGTCAAGTTAGATGGGTCGATTAGTATATAAGGTGAACTACGTGCGCCATATAAAGGGGAGGATATATTTTTATGAATAGACACGATGTGTTTTTAGGGTAAAATACCTGTATCGAGTTTTGGGGGAAGCTGTCTAAAAATCCCTAAGTTTTGGAGGAAGCTTTAGAAAACCTCGGTGTTGCGATTTCTCTTCGAGGAAATTGTTTTGCGCGTGAGGTGCCGTCGTCCAGATTGTTTCTCTTGTGCTGAGCCACAAGGTTCAAACCCTCTACTTCATGTACATCGCGTGCGCGGGCGAGAGGCTACTGCTGGTGAAGGTGGAGTGTCGTGAAAGGTCGGGCCGCAACAACGGATCAGATCTCGCTATTGAGGTTCGGTCGACATCAAAATGACTATAAAATGATTATAAAACATTCAAGAATGATAATATAATAGCATGGAACAATAAAAAATTGTAGATACGTTGGAGACGTATCAGAGAGGGAAAGGCAAGCTCAACATGTTGGATGATCCAATATAACTTCTATTGGGATATAAGAAAACATAACCTATTATATTGCCTTCCTTGTCCAACATCATCCTTTTAGCATGTCATATTTTAATGAGTGCTCACAATTACAAAATATGTCCAAGATAGTATATTTATATGTGAAGCCTCTCTTTCTTTGTTACTTCCTATTAATTGCAACAATGACCAAAACTATGTTTGTCAACTCCCAACAACTTTTATTCATCATACTCTTTATATGTGAAGTCATTACTCTCCATAAGATCAATATATGATCTTTTTATTTCTTTTTATTCTTTCTTTTATTTAATTCCTTCAAGATCATAGCAAGAAAGCAAACCCCTTAACTCAAAACTACTCTTTATTATATATCTCAAGGACTCGATTACATAGATAGGGATCAAAGCAAAACTCAATGCTCGATCATACTAAAAACTTTATTCTACTAGATCAAGATATAACCAAAAGGATCGAACTAAGCAAAACGATAAAGATAGAGGTATGATGGTGATACGATACTGGGGCACTCCCCCAAGCTTGGCAGTTGCCAAGGGGAGTGCCCATACCCATGTATTTAGATATCTTTCTTTGGAGGTGATGATGAAGGAGTTGCTGATGTAGTAGGCTTGCCCTTTTTCCTCAGCTTACGCTTGAGGATGCAATTTTCCTCCTTCAGCTCACCGATCTCCCGTTCCAGTGTTAATACCCTTCTGCATAAATCTTGCTTATTCTCCCGCAAAAGAATAAAAGGGATAAACTTGATCTTTGGTTTCTTTGCTTTGTTCGGGAGACTTGACTTTTTGAACTCCACGTGCATGTCCCCAGGTTGGGGTAGTGGAACTTCCTCTTCATCGAAACTTGTCTCTTCCTTTCCTTTCGGATCATAGTATTCTTCTTCCTCCGTGGTCCAACCATAATGCTCCAAATCCCCATGCACCTCAGGGTGTGTGATGAAATCAACTACATAGCTCTCTCCCTCCGAATCTTGGGATGCCATATTGCTCTAAATCTGTTGCAGAAACAACTCAAAACAAAATCAGGAGATTTTTTCATGGTACGGTGGTCAAAACCTTCGGGAGATTATATAATGAATTTTTACCGACCAAAAGGAGTATCGTGCAAGAAAACGGAGTTCGGAAGGCACACGAGGTAGCCACAAGGACGGGGGGGGGGGGCAGGGGGGCAGGGCGTGCCCTCTACCCTTGTGGACGCCTCGTGTCTCTTTCAGACTACTTTTAATTTTCCTAATTTTTTAAATATTCCAAAACGGAGAAAAATTATCATTGGAAACGTTTTGGAGTCGGTTTACTTACCGTACCACATACCTATTCCTTTTCGGAGTCTGAAACATTCTGGAAAGTGTGCCTTATGTACTCCTCCGGTGTTACGGTTTTAATTATATTGGTCTCAGCATTTATGGGAGTACCTGAGATATAATGTTTGATTCTTTGACCATTTACCACCTTCGGATTTTTGGCGTTGTTGATTTTTATGGCACCGGAACGATAGACCTCCTCGATAATGTAGGGACCTTCCCATTTAGAGAGAAGCTTTCTTGCAAAAAATCTTAAACGAGAGTTGTATAGCAAAACATGATCACCTACATTAAACTCACGCTTTTGTATCCTTTTGTCATGCCATTTTTAACTTTCTCTTTAAACAACTTGGCATTCTCATAGGCTTGGGTTCTCCATTCATCAAGTGAGCTAATGTCAAATAACCTCTTCTCATTGGCAAGTTTGAAATCATAATTGAGCTCTTTAATGGCCCAATATGCCTTATGTTCTAGTTCAAGAGGTAAGTGACATGCTTTTTCATAAACCATTTTATACAGAGACATGCTCATAGGATTCTTATAAGCAGTTCTATAAGCCCACAAAGCATCATCAAGTTTCTTAGACCAATTCTTTCTAGATCTATTAACAATCTTTTGCAAAATTAATTTGAGCTCTCTATTACTCAATTCTACTTGACCACTAGACTAAGGATGATAAGGAGATGCAATTCTATGATTAACATCATACTTAGCAAGCATTTTACGGAAAGCACCATGAATAAAATGTGAACCACCATTAGTCATTAAATATCTAGGGACTCCAAACCTCGAAAAAATAACTTCTTTAAGCATCTTAATAGACGTGTTATGATCGACACTACTATTTGGAATATCTCCTACCCATTTAGTAACGTAATCAACAACAACTAAAATATGTGTATACCCATTAGAGGAAGGAAAAGGTCCCATATAATCAAAGACCCAAACATCAAATGGTTCAATAACAAGTGAATAGTTCATTGGCATTTCCTGACGTCTACTAATATTACCAATTCTCTAGCATTCATCACAAGACAAGACAAACTTACGAGCATCCTTAAAGAGAGTGGGCCAATAGGAACCGGATTGCAATACCTTGTGTGCAGTTCTATCTCCAGCGTGGTGCCCTCCGTAAGCCTCGGAGTGGCACTTGCGTAGGATCTGTTCCTGTTCATGCTCAGGTACACAACGTCTAATAACACCATCTACTCCTTCTTTATAAAGGTGTGGGTCATCCCAGAAGTAATGTCTTAAATCATAGAAAACCTTTTTCTTTTGCTAGTATGTGAAACTAGGTGGTATAAATTTAGCAACAATGTAATTAGCATAATCAACATACCATGGAGTATTACGAGAAGCATTTATGACAGCTAATTGTTCATCAAGAAAACTATCATCAATAGGCAGCGGGTCATCAAGAACATTTTCTAACCTAGACAAGTTGTCTACAACAGGGTTCTCAGCTCCCTTTCTATCAATAATATGCAAATCAAATTCTTGTAGCAAGAGAACCCATCTAACAAGTCTAGGTTTAGCATCTTTCTTTTCCATAAGATATTTAATAGCAGCATGATCAGTGTGAACAGTTACTTTGGAATCAACAATATATGGTCTAAACTTATCACATGCAAATACAACTACTAAAAATTCCTTTTCAGTGGTAGAATAATTTCTCTGGTCACTGTCTAGAGTTTTACTAGCATACTGAATAACATTCAATCTCTTATAAACTCTTTGTCCTAGAACAGCACCAACAACTTAATCACTAGCATCACACATAATTTCAAAGGGTAAATTCCAATCAGGTGGCTGAACAATAGGTGCAGAAATCAAGGCTTTCTTAAGTATTTCAAATGCTTCTACACAGTCATCATAAAAAACAAAAGGAACATATTTTTGTAAGATATTAGTGAGAGGCCTAGAAATTTTAGAGAAGTATTTAATAAACCTCCTATAGAAACCAACATGACCAAGGAAACTTCTTATACCTTTGATATCTGTTGGACATGACATCTTTTCAATAGCATCTACTTTAGCTTTATCAACTTCAATACCTCTTTTAGAAATTTTATGCCCCAAGACAATACCTTCATTAACCATAAATTGGCACTTCTCCCAATTCAAGACAAGATTAGTTTCTTCACATCTCTGCAAAACTCAATCAAGGTTGCTTAAGCAATCATCAAAAGAAGTTCCGTAAACGGAGAAATCATCCATGAAAACCTCAACACTCTTTTCACAAAAAGCAGAGAATATAGCAGTCATGCATCTTTGAAAGGTAGCGGGTGCATTACATAAACCAAAAGGCATACGTCTATAAGCAAAGGTACCGAAAGGACAAGTAAAAGTGGTTTTCTCTTGATCCTCTTTTGACACAGGTATTTGAGAGAAACCAGAGTAACCATCTAGAAAGCAAAAATGTGTATGCTTGGATAATATTTCTAGCATTTGATCAATAATGGGTAGAGGGTAATGATCTTTTCTAGTAGCTTTATTTAATTTGCAGAAATCAATTACCAATCTATAACCTGTAACAATTCTTTGAGGAATCAATTAATTCTTATCATTAGGAACAACAGTAATACCTCCCTTCTTAGGGACACAATGAACAAGACTTACCCATTGACTATCAGCAATAGGATAAATTATACCTACCTCCAGAATCTTTAGTATTTCATTTCTTACCACTTCTTTCATCTTAGGATTTAACCATCGTTGATGGTCAACAACTGGTTTAGCATCTTTCTCCAATTTAATTTTGTGCTGACATAGAGTGGGACCAATGCCCTTAAGCATCAAGAGTATATCCAATAGCGGCACGGTGCTTCTTCAGAGTTTTCAATAATTTCTTTTGTTTGTGCTCTGAAAGGTTAGCACTAATAATAATAGGATATATCTTCTCTTCATCAAGATAAGCATATTTCAGAGTATCAGGTAATTTTTTAAGCTCAAACACGGGATCACCCTTAGGTGGAGGAGGATCCCCAAGGATTTCAACAGGAAAATTGTGTTTCAAAATAGGCCCTTGATTAAATAATACTTCATCTATTTCCCTTCTTTCATTCATAAACATATCATTTTCATGGTCTAGCAAATATTGTTCTAAAGGATCAGCCGGAGGCACGACAATAGAAGCAAGACCAATGATTTCATCCTTACTAGGCAATTCTTTATCATGAGGTTGTCTACGGAATTTAGAGAAATTAAAATCATGAGACATATCCCCCAAACCAACAATAACAATATCTTTCTCGCAGTCTATCTTAGCATTAACAGTATTCAAGAAGGGTCTGCCAAATATAATGGGACAAAAATTATCTTGTGGGGAAGCAAGAACAAGAAAATTTGTAGGATATTTTATCTTCCCACACAAGACTTCAACATCTCTAACAATCCCAATTGGTGATATAGTATCTCTATTAGCAAGCTTAACAGTAACATCAATATCTTGTATCTCAGCAGGTGCAATATCATTCATAATTTCTTTATATAAGGTATAAGGAATTGCACTCAGACTAGTACCCACATCACATAAGCCATGATAACAATGATCTCCGATTTTAACATAAACAACATGCATGCCAACAACAGGTCTATGTTTATCTTTCATATCGGGTTTAGCAATTCTAGCAGCTTCATCACAAAAATAAATAACATGCCCATCAATATTATCAACCAAGAGATCTTTAACCATAGCAATACTAGGTTCAACTTTAATTTTCTTAGGGGGTTTGGGTGTTCTAATGTAACTTTCATTGACCACATTGAAGCTTTAGAATGATTCTTTATTCTAACAGGGAATGGTGGTTTCTCAATATAAGCAGTAGGAACAATAGGATCAACATTGTAAGTAATAGTTTCTTCTTCAACTTTAACAGGTTCAACTACTTTAACCTCAATGGGAGGATGATATTTAAACCACTTCTCCTTAGGGAGATCAACATGAGTAGCAAAAGATTCACAGAAAGAAGCTACTATCTCATAGTCAAGTCCATATTTAGTGCTAAAATCATGAAAAACATCGGTATCCATAAAAGATTTAACACAATCAAACTTAAGGTTTATACCTGACTCTTTACCTTCGTGGATTTCCCAATCTTCAGATTTGCCTTTAATTCTTTCCAATAAATCCCATTTGAATTCAATATCCTTCTTCATATAGGAACCAGTACAAGAAGTATCGAGCATGGATCGATCATTATGAGAAAGCCGATCATAATTTTTTTGAATAATAATTTCTATTGAAAGCTCATGATTGGGGCATGAATATAACATTGACTTAAGCCTCCCCTAAGCTTGAGCAATACTTTCTCCTTCATGAGGCCAAAAATTATATATATAATTCCAATCACGATGAACCAAATGCATAGGATAAAACTTCTGATGAAATTCCAATTTCAATCGGTTGTAGTTCCGTGATCCAATATTATCCAATAGCCTATACCATGTCAATGCCTTCCCTTCAAAGATAAATGGAAGACCTTCTTCTTGACAACATCCTCGGGCATATACTGGTACGCGTCGGTGCTATATGAACGGTTTTAAACCCCTTTCCACGACAACATTTGGAACCGTCGCCTAGTGAGTGACGACGATAGGGGGGTCCTTCCCACACGACCCAGAAACCGTCAGGGATATGGCCCTCCTGGCACAGACGCCTGGCAAAATGAGTTTGTGTGCGACTGACGAGCGCTCAAATACGGAAATACATACATGAGAGCTAAAAAATACAATTATACAGGCGAAATTGTTTCCGGTCGCAAGTACATCCCACACTGTCAGTCCCTACTAAACGTTTCCATTCGTATGTACATCCCACACAGTCGCTCCAAGGAAAATGTTTCCGTTCACAGGTATATCACACACAATTTTTTCCATTAAACCGTTTGTGATAGCGTTGCCATTGCACACGATATTAGCAATTTCATCGTTTGCGTTATTGAATGCATCACACACGGTCCATAGAAGAAACTGTGTGGCAAAGGCTATTCATCACACATAGTTTTTATGTCGTAAACGTTTGCGCAAGGTGGCCTAACACAAACAGTTTTCAAGAGGATGTCATGTGTGTAGTGGAGATTGATCGCACACGTAGGGGATCCTAGAAACGTTTCTGATCTCCACGTCTATCACAGACGTTTTGCTTTCGCAAACGATGTGTAGTGTAATCCATAATTAATCCGTAATTAATCACAAATTAATCCCTAATTTAAAATCACATGTTTTGAATCTGAAAGTAGGCAATCACTTATTTCATATCCAACCATGTTTATTACAAATATAGGTTCAACCACGAATGCATAACTCGATGCACAAGTACATATACTGAAGAACTACAGAAGCACCAAGTAAAGAATGATGAACCACAGTTGTACTAAAGACTATAAAGAGAGAGGCGAAAGACATTCTGGTTGCTGGAGAAGGTGAAGCGGAATGCCCATATTGTGCCCTCCATGCGTAATGCGCGCACGACTCTAGGCCAACCCCTTGTGATGGCTGCCCGTCCATCCTTCACTGTCTTCATTAGGACTTCTCGATGCTCATTGTAGTCTGGATGAAATACTTTAACCTTTATTGCGTGTCCACCAATCATGTACTTTGCGAGGTAATCTTGAATGAACTGCTTCGGGAACCACTAGGAACGAAAAAGATTCAGACATTGTTGTCTAACAACTCATTATGGGCAGTAAAAAGAGAAGGCTGCATAGTTTGTAGTTACCATCCTACATCTCACGGTTGTGTTGGATGGAGCATAAACAAATAATTTTCTTGCCACCATTCGTATCTTTTTGCTAATAATCCTTATCAGTTTCCTCACTTGATGCTTGTTCATGAATATCTCATTGGCCCATACGCAAAAGGGTCGATGTGTGGATCCTTGCCAAGGGCATATGTACCTACAAGCAACAAGTCAATATTAGAAGCTAACAAGTGTCCAGGCCTGGATCTATATGCAGTACATTATGGAACGACGGGGGGAGTACAAGCCGAGGGATGAAGCTAACCTCAGCGGAAAATGGTGGCCACTCCCGTTGTTGTCCTGCATTAGTGGAAAGGCATGATAAGTACAACAACCTTAACATCAAACAAATATAGCAAAGGTAAACAACATCATCTCCAAATGATAGCTTGAATGTGTTGGTTTCAGCATGCTGTTAAAGCAGATATAAAATGGAAGGCAATGTTACCGACAGCAGGCTTAACAGCCATCAAATATTGCAATTCAAACTGGCATTGTTGAAAATGAATAGAACGTAGGTAATGCTTAAACATCACACTGGATAAATGTGTAAAACTTAAATAAATGGCATGTGTTAACTACACCAGGAATAACTGGAACCAAATATAGCCGTTCAAATTGGTATTGATGTAGTCGAGCGGCACAGTTCTGACTTGCACATAATGAACAACACATTGTGAATGACTGAAATAAACAAGGCATAAATGACCAGTATAACAACCAAATATAGACATTAAAAACTGGACAAAGTCTCATTGCAACCAACCTAACAAGAAAATACAGATAAATAGGGCATATGCTTGAAAACTGGGCAAATGCTCACTTCAACCAACCTAACAAGCTGATAAAGATAAACAAGCACTATGAAAAAAAGACACATCCATGACATTTTGGGCCGAACGAATTTTTTATGACACTTCTATGATGATAATTGTGACAAAACCCGATATCACCATAGATGTGGTGGGGTCCTACTTCTATGACAAAAAATCATGACAGAAAATGGGCTTTTTGTCCTGGGCGGGCCGGAGACGCAGCTTCATGACATTCTTTGGGCCGTCCATGACGGAAAAAACCATGGTAGAAGCGAGAGCGAGGAAAATATCAGGGAGTTCCCGGTTACAGTGGGTGGTCGGGGGCCTAGCGATGCGCGTTTCTTTCGTACGTACGCACGTGTGTGCGAGACGTTGGGCTCTAACTGAACCCGAGCGAGGCGTTGGGCTCTAACTGAACCCGAGCGATTGCACTGTAGGCTACACATTACTGAACCCAAGCGATCGATCGATCCCTTGCTGTTAACTGAACCTGAGTGATTCCTTCGCTACTGCTGCTAACTGAAGCCGATCGACGCTGCCTCTGGATGAACAGTGAGCGTTGTTGGGGGGCGGGGGGTGGATGAACAGTTTTTGGTGGAGCGTTGGATGAATAGGACCCCATGGTAGTAGAGGTTGTTACCGCTGGATGAACAGTCCCCCGATCGATCAAGCCGATGGATGAACATGACCCCATGGAGGGCTGGATGAACAGGACCTCGTGGAGGGCTGGATGAACAGTAGCCGGTGGAGGGCTGGTTGAACAGTAGCCGGTGGAGGGCTGGATGAACAGTAGCCCGTGGACGGGTGGTTGAACAGGACCCCGTGGAGAGGGCTGGTTGAACACTAGCCGGTGGAGGAGCGTGCGGCGAAGGCTAGATGAACAGGAGCCCATGGATGAATAGTCATAGGTGGAGGCTGGAGGAGGTCGACGGTGGATGAACAGTTGCCCATGGAGGCAGTCGACGGTGGAGATGAACAATATCCCCCGGAGTCCCGTTTTGCGATACGCCACACCCCCCCCAATGAACAGGACCCCCGTTTTGATCGTAGTGCTCCAACACAAGTGCGTTTCCTCTGTTTTGCGGTACGCCACACCCGTCCCGATCAATAGGACCCCGTTTCCACCATAGGAGGTCCGTTTCCTCCGTTTTGCGGTACGCCAGACCCCTCCCGATGAACAGGATCCCGTTTCGACCGTGGCCGGTCGAACACAAGGTCGTTTCCTCCGTTTTGCGGTACGTCAGGCCTTGTTTCCATCGGCTGTTCCGTCCAAGCCGGTTGGCTCCCGATGAATAGCACGTGTTCCGTTGCCTCCCGATGAACACGACGCATTTTGTTGCCTCCCCATGAACACGATGACGGAGCAGCTTCTCCGTTCCGACCCAGCCATGTACACTAGCCCTGGCCATACGTATGCGCGAGTAGGCGTTCGAGACCCCGCCCGTATGTACGTACGTGGCTGTATTTTTTGGCGTGTGGCTGTATGTACGTGTACACGGTTTAGACGGGACATCTTGAACTACTACGTGGGGGGCTCTACTATGACATGTCCCGCTACTTACTCGGCCACGATTCATACTTGCAAAGAGACCGATCGACCAGTATGTACGTACACATTCCGACAAGACAGACAACGGTACGTATGCTTTGACCGGGTGGGTCCTAGCTGTTAGGGAGGATAAGGACGCACTTCCTTGCGTGCGAAGATATAGCTGCTGGGTCCTAGCTGTCAGGGGGGATATTTTTTTGCCCGTAATAAGGACACACTTCCTTGCGTGCGAAGATGTAGCTGGTGGGTCCCAATAGTCAGGGGGAGAAAACATTATTTTTCAGGGTAAAAAGGATGCAGTTGCATGCATGCGTCCATGGGTGTGGTGTGTCCCCACTGTCGGCCTCTCACGTACAGTCATCTTCTGATGACTCTCGGTTGTTGACCATGTTGACCACACCGTGCCGAGCGCACCAAGGCCGGTGGACGACAGCGAGGCCCAAGACTGGAACAACCTGGAGATGGGGAAGACGCGGTAGTGGAGTCGTAGATGGAGAGGAGTGGGAAACTTGATTGGTTTGGGTGTGTGACAGCACTGCTGCCCACGGGAGACAGGAGCAAGAACAGAGGTTGAAGAAGGAGCATGGCTGTTGGATTAACATCCAACGGTCCAGCTACTAGAATCATTTGTTGATTAAGTTGACAAAGCCCTGCGTACACGTCTGCTTAGTAGGCCCACAAGTCAGCCACCAAATCTGCCGGGTCCCAGCTGTCATCAGGAGGAATGGTTTTTTTCACATAACAAGGAGGCACTTCCTTCCGTGCGAAGATACAGCCGGTGGGTCCCAGCTGTCAAGGGGAGGAAACAACTTAATAAGGAGGAACTTTCCTTACGTGCGACCATGGGCCTCGTGGGTCCCAGTCGTCTGGCTCTCCACGTACAGGCCTCTTCCGATGACTCTCATTTGTTGACCACGCCACGCTGAGCGCAGCGAGGCGGTGGACGACGGCGAGGCCCCAGACTGGAACGACCCGAAGATGGGGAAGACGCGACAGTGGAGTCGCAGACGGAGAGGAGTGGGAAACTTGACTGGTTCAAGTGCGGGGTGGGCCTACACTCGATAGAGAATAACAAGAGGTGTGGAGTGGAGGGATGGCCTGGCCGTCGGCGGGGTAGCGTTTTGCCGAGGCGTGCAAAACAACACCGCTGGATGCCGGAGGCTGGAGCAGGCGTTCCTAACAGTGCTGGGGGAAGAAGACGAGAGATTGAAGAAGAATGCCAACCATTGGATGTAAATCCAACGCCTTGCTTAGGCTTCGACCTACTGGCCCACATGTCAGCCAGTCCATTTGGTGGGCTGGGTGAAACAATGAGGTAGCATCTATGCAGACCGTTTATATGTATGGTAGAATTTAAAGCCCATTTGCATTTTCTCAAAATCCGTAGACTTGTTGGGCTGGGTGAAAATATCATGTTGGGCTGGACGGAGAAATGTTATAAAAACATAAACACATGATTGCATGTCTATTACTGCATTGGTCAGTAAAATCTTTGCAAGCTTATGTACGCAATCACTAGGAGTCAACTTGCCAAGTTATATATAAACAATTATTATTATTATTATTATTATTATTATTATTATTATTATTATTATTATTTTGTAAGAACTTTCAATTTATGAAATAAAATATCATCTTAATTTGATGAGTTAATAGGACGTCTGGTATTATTAATTTTTAGGCTATACGTGGGACAATTGAGTTGGTTCTAGGGAAAAGTACTGGGAGAAAACTCAGTTTACATCGAAAAAGAAAGTTGTAGCAACCCGACCTCAAATGGTCAAGTCTCTGTGCTTCAGTGTCATCCCTGGATCGGTAATGCTGACACACATAGTACTCGAGGATTTATAACAGAGTAGCAATCACACACTTATTACATCGAATGTCTCAAAAGAGAACTTATTACAATAAATATGGCTTAAGGCCATCTAATACAATAACAACAGAAGGCTTAGAAGATAAAGTGAGTCCATCAACTCCAATGACATAGCTGAGCTGCACGACAATGACCTAACGAACCTTACTCCTCATCTGAAAAGTCTGCAACATAATACGTTGCAGCCCGAAAATGGGTCAACACATGGAATATGCTGGCAAAGTAACACAGTAGAGCAAGAACAGAATAATGCTATGACTATATGCATATTTGGCTGGTGGAAAGCTCTATGGTTATAGTTTTTGCGAAAAGCCAATTTTTCCCTTCAACAAAGGAATAGATTTAATTTAACTATCATGGTAGTTGAAACATCATTGAGAAGGTTCCTCCAACTCAATCCCAATTAAAGTAATTAACAACCCAACGATATTAGTTTAGAGTGATGAGATACTTATGATACTCCAAGTACTAGATACTCAAGATGTCCATAACCGGGGACACGACTAACCATGATTAGTTTATACACTCTGCAGAGGTTTGCGCACTTTTCCCCACAAGACTCGATTTCCTCCGTTGGATTTCTCGCACTACAGGGTGTTTGATAAACGGATGACCGAGATACAGTCTTTCAGAAGCATTAACCCCTGACTCCGGGCAGACCATACCAACCTACATCCCTCTACCTGCTGATCCACCTCTTCGAGAGCTTCACGGAACTTACTCAACTATGCTAGAGCCCATAATATCTTGTGGCTGCACACGGAAGTTTCTAGCATGAAAATATCTCAGTTCCCTTTGAGCATGGGTGGCGGACCATAGGATTATCACACGGGTACTCCGGGATATCCTAGGACAACACTGGATTGTCCAGGTGCCCAACAAACAATCCACCCAGATGTGTATTCAAGTTGCCACCTTAAGTTGAACCATTAATTAACAATCTCACATCTGTCATGGATTTCACTCACCCAAACCACATCTACGAGCATAGCATAGCAATATAAGCAATTCGTAGAAGTAACTCCGAAGGGTTTGATAATAACAGGGCAATAGGTTCTACCTCATCAACTACTTCCCAACCCACATGTTAAACATATCCTAACCATGCAATGTTTGAGGATTGGTACTAATGCATAAAAACTGGGTGATAAAGGGTATGATCAAAGTGTTACTTGCCTTGCTGATGATCCGCAAAACCTAGGGACTCGTAGTAGCACGCTTCGCACTCCGGGTGTTCTATCGCAAACAAACAATAGCATACATAAGCAATCAAGCAAAGAAACACGGGTAAATCTCAAATAAGAAGATCTAACCAGAAAGTTCAACTTAAGAACTCCGGCTTGCGAAAAGAATCAAATCAAACGGAGCAACGAAACTCAAACTGTGAAAGAAACAAGAGCCATTTACTAATCTGGACTAAGGTCAAATTTTACAGTAGCAAAAGCTTGTTCAAGTTGGTTAAACGGAAAGAGGGTTTCGAGACGAAGATCTAGGCGCTTGAATCGCCTGATTCCGACAAACGAGCGAAAAGGTAAACTAAAACAAAAATCGGATCAGAAATGACGATCAGAAATAATCGCGGAAAGATCCGAAAATACAGACAAATAGGCTAACGAACGAGCGTTCATCGTCTGCGGCTAACGAGTGAGCACGTTTGTTATGACAAACATACGGACGAACGTCTGCAAAGTAACTAAACCGAGAAAAAACCAACGAACCGATCTATCCAAAAAACTAGGGTTTTCTAACAAAAAACCGAACCGGGTTTTATGAAAAAACCGAATGGCGCTAATACCTCCGGCGAGGTTCCGGCACGGCGGGGCGGCTCCGGCGAGTGGGGCGGGGCGGCGCGGAGCAAGCGGCGGCGGCGTGCGGCAGCGAGGCGCCGCGGCGGTGGGGCGGCGGCTGCGGGCGGCGGGGTGGGCGGCTTGGGGTCAAAGGGGGGGGGGGGTGGGGGGGTTTAAAGGGGGGGGGGGGTGCGGTAGCTTGGGGAAGGGGCAAGCGGCGCGGGAGGAGTCCCGGCCGGACTCCGCTAGCGGCGGAAGTGGCGCTCGCGGTCTCCAGGTCGGAGACGAGGCGCGGGCGGCTTGGGCTGGCTCGGCTGGGCTTCGGCCTAGTCGGGCACTGCGAGTTTTTTTTAAAATAATTTCGCCGAAACTAAATAAATCCTAGAAAATAAAATAAAAATCTAAAAATGCCAAAACAAATTTTCACTGTCTAAATAAAATATTTAGAACAAGATGAACATTTTCTTGGCCCTAAAATGCAACTTTGAAAAACGTGCAATTTTTCTAATTCAAATAAAATAGCAATAAACTCCGAATAAAAGAAATATTTGATTTTAATCTTTTTCCTCCAATATTTCATTTATTTTGGAGAAGTCATATTATCTCCTCTCTTATATTTTAATATGAAATATTTTTGGAGAGAAAAATAATTAAAACCAAAAATCCTCGTTTCAATATTTGATAAAACTCAAATATGAAAACAGGGAAATCCCCAACTCTCTCCGAGGGTCCTTGAGTTGCTTAGGATTTCGAGGATCGCGGAACGAAATGCAATAAAATATGATATGCATGAATGATCTATGTATAACATTCCAAATTGAAAATTTGGGATGTTACAAAAGTGGGAGAAAATTCAGATATAGGATTAATGAAAACGAAAAATAATGGAAGTGGGAAGGTTTATAAAATGGTTGGACGAACGACAGGTTTAACGGAACCTTATGTTGTTTCTATTATATATATGTAACAAAATAAGATATAAATATAGGTTCAGTTTTGCATTCTTATAGAAAACATAGGTTCAGTTTTGCATTCTTATAGAAAAACAGAATTGAGCCGTGCGTCGTCTTTAAAAAACAAACATAACTTGAGCTGCTGATGTTATAGACAAGCTAGGTTGGGAGGCCCAGATGCCGCTTGATACCTGTTGGATCCAAAAAATTGAAACATGTCATGGGCTGCCCATGTTAAACAACAAAACCTAGGCCATGGACCTGGTGGGCCCGGGACTGTCAGCCTCTCGATGAACAGTTGTCTCCCTATTCCTCTTGTTTTGCTGACCATGTTGGGAACGACAGACGGCGGCGCCGTGATAAGAGCACCAAGGCGGAGGACGACGTCGAGACCTCGGACCGAATGAACTGGAGCAGGGGAAGATGCAGGCAGAGGGGAGTACGAGGGTTGACTTGTTCCTGTGCAGGGTGGGACGGTGGAGCTGCCGCTGTCGGACAATGCGTGGGAGTAGAGGGATGGCATGGCCAACGCCATAGGCTATGATGGCCAGCTGCTGTATAGGAAGAGGACGAAAGATTGAACAAAATAAAGAAATACAAATGGATAGGTGGTTGGTCCCATATGTCTGTGTACGAGACCTGTTGGGTCCACCTGAGAAGGGGATTATGTTGGGAGGAAGGAGATTCAAAGCACGGCAGCCGAGTGAACTAGTTTTTTTAAACGGATGAGTGAACTAGTTACATACATAAGCAAATAGCCACTAAAAAAGCAAAGCAAATAGGTTAATGGGTTCTTAAAAGAAATATTTCAGACAAAACAGATAATTACGACACATAGGCTAATGCATGAAACACTCAAATGATAAAGGTGCTTATAAACAGATAAAGTACAACATCTAGACCTTCCTGGCTGATACGTCTCCAACGTATCTACTTTTCCAAACACTTTTGCCCTTGTTTTGGACTCTAACTTGTATGATTTGAATGGAACTAACCCGGACTGACGCTGTTTTCAGCAGAATTGCCATGATGTTGTTTTATGTGCAGAAAACAAAGTTCTCGGAATGACCTGAAACTCCACGAGATATCTTACAATAAATAATAATAAAATCCTCGCCAAAGATGAAGACCAGGGGCCCACACCCTTCTCACGGGGGGGGGGGGCGCCCCCTAGGGCGCGCCCCTACCTCGTGGGCCCCTGGAAACCCCCCGACTCCAACTCCAACTCTATATAACTGCTTTCGGGGAGAAAAAATAGGAGAGAAGAAATTATCGCGTTTTACGATACGGAGCCGCCGCCAAGCCCTAAAACCTCTCGGGAGGGCTGATCTGGAGTCTGTTCGGGGCTCCGGAGAGGGGGATTCGTCGCCGTCATCATCATCAACCATCCTCCATCACCAATTTCATGATGCTCACCTCCGTGCGTGAGTAATTCCATCGTAGGCTTGCTGGACGGTGATGGTTTGGATGAGATTCACCATGTAATCGAGTTAGTTTTGTTAGGGTTTGATCCCTAGTATCCAATATGTTCTGAGATTGATGTTGCTATGGCTTTGCTATGCTTAATGCTTGTCACTAGGGACCGAGTGCCATGATTTCAGATCTGAACCTATTATGTTTTCAAAAATATATGAGAGTTCTAGATCCTATCTTGCAAGTCTATAGTCACCTATTATGTGTTATGATCTGTTAACCCCGAAGTGACAATAATCGGGATACTTACCGGTGATGACCGTAGTTTGAGGAGTTCATGTATTCACTATGTGCTAATGCTTTGTTCCGGTTCTCTATTAAAAGGAGGCCTTAATATCCCTTAGTTTCCATTAGGACCCCGCTGCCACGGGAGGGTAGGACAAAAGATGTCATGCAAGTTCTTTTCCATAAGCACGTATGACTATATTCGGAATACATGCCTACATTACATTGACGAACTGGAGCTAGTTCTGTGTCACCCTATGTTATGACTGTTACATGATGAACCGCATCCGGCATAATTATCCATCATTGATCCAATGCCTACGAGCTTTCCATATACTGGTTTACGCTTACTTACTTCCCCGTTGCTATTGTTACAATCACTACAAAATACCAAAAACACTACTTTACTTTTGTTACTCTTTTGTTACCGTTACCATCACTATCATATTACTTTGCTACTAAACACTTTGCTGCAGATACTAAGTTTCCAGGTGTGGTTGAATTGACAACTCAGCTGCTAATACTTGAGAATATTCTTTGGCACCCCTTGTGTTGAATCAATAAATTTGGGTTGAATACTCTACCCTCGAAAGCTGTTGCGATCCCCTATACTTGTGGGTTATCAAGACAAATTTCTGGCGCCGTTGCCGGGGAGCATAGATCTATTCTTTGAGTCACTTGGGATTTATATCTGCTGGGCACTATGAAGAACTTGAGAGATCCAAAAACTAAGATCTATCCCTCAACTACGAGGGGAGGTAAGGAACTGCCATCTAGCTCTGCACTTGATTCACCTTCTGTTATGAGTAAGCTTGCGACACCTACACCTGCTTCTGCTATTCGTTCTGATATGTCGCATGTTATTGATGATGCTACTTCTGCTATGCATGATACTTATGATGAAACTACCTCTATGCCTGATACTGCTATGCCACTTAGTGATTTTCTCGAGGAACGACTTGCTAGGGCTAGAGAGATTGAAAATATTGAATCTGATTATGAAGATGAAAGCGATGATGAAGAATCACTTGTTATTCCTGAGGGTTATTTATTTGATCAAGATGCTTCTTTAGCTATTTTAGCCTGCAAAGATAGATAAGAACTCAAAAGGTTACTAGCTAAATGGAATAAGCAATCTCCAAATGCTAGGATGAGACCTGACCCTGCTTTTGCTACTTCACCTATATGTGTTGCTGATAAGGATTATGAATTCTCTGTTGATCCTGATATAATTACTTTGGTTGAATCTGATCCTTTTCATGGTTATGAATCTGAAACTGTTGTAGCACATCTTACTAAATTAAATGATATAGCCACCCTGTTCACTAATGATGAGAGATCTCGCTACTTTTATATCCTTAAAATACTTCCGTTCTCATTAAAGGGTGATGCTAAGATATGGTTTAATTCTCTTGATCCTGGTTGTGTGCGTAGTCCCCAGGATATGATTTACTACTTCTCTGCTAAATATTTCCCTGCTCATAAGAAACAAGCTGCTTTAAAGGAAATATACAACTTTGTGCAAATTAAAGAAGAGAGTCTCCCACACGCTTGGGGGAGGCTTCTCAAGTTACTTAATGCTTTGCCTGATCATCCTCTTAAGAAAAATGAAATACTTGATATCTTTTATAATGGACTAACCGATGCTTCCAGAGATTACCTGGATAGTTGTGCTGGTTCTCTTTTCAGGGAAAGAACACCGGATGAAGCTGAAATCTTATTGAATAATATGTTGACAAATGAAAATAATTGAGCACCTCTTGAGCCAGCTCCTGCTCCAATTAATGATCCTATTCCTAAACCAACTCCGAAGAAGAGAGGTGTTCTATTTCTCAGTCCTGAAGATATGCAAGAGGCAAAGAAATCTATGAAAGAAATAGGTATTAAAGCTGAAGATGTTAAGAATTTACCTCCTATTGAAGAAATACATGGTCTCAATTTACCGCCTGATGAAGAAATATATGATCTTAATCCTTTATTTATTGAGGAACCTCCAGACCTCGATAACCCGACACAGGTAGTAAAGGTAAATTCTCTCTATAGATATGATAAACCTGAAATCCCTCCTACTAAAATTGCTAGTCAGTGCTTGGATGAGTTTGATAATTTTATGTTTAAGCAAGAAGACTTCAATGCTTATTTTGGTAGACAGTTAAAACAAGATGTTGATATTATTAAATACTTGGGTGATTATATGGCTAATATTAGAGGTGAACTTAAACTTGTTAGCAAACATGCTTCTACGGTTACCACTCAAGTAGAACAAGTACTTAAAGCTCAAAAAGAATTGCTCAATGAGATGAATAGTAAGAAAAATGATTATGCTTTTAAAGTGGCTACTAGAACTGGTAGAATGACTCAGGAACCTTTGTATCCTGAAGGCCACCCTAAGAGAATTGAGCAAGATTCTCAGAGAAATAAAATTGATGCACCTAGTTCTTCTAAAAAGAAGAAAAAGAAAAATGATAGAACTGTGCAAACTTCTAGTGAACCTATTGCTGAACCACCTGATAATCCAAATGATATCTCTATGTCTGATGCTGAAACACAATTTGGTAATGAACATGAACCTAATGAAAATGTTAATGATGATGTTCATATTAAAGCTCAACCTAGTAATGATAATGATGTAGAAATTGAACCTGCTATTGATCTTGATAACCCACAATCAAAGAATCAATGTTATGATAAGAAAGACTTTGTTGCTAGGAACATGGTAAAGAAAGAGAACCTTGGGTTTAGAAACCCATGCCTTTTCCTCCCAAACCATCCAAGAAAAAGGATGATGAGGATTTTGAGCGCTTTGCTGAAATGATTAGACCTATATTTTTGCGTATGCGATTGAATGATATACTCAAAACAAATCCTTATGCTAAGTATATGAAAGATATTATTACAAATAAAAGAAAGATATCGGAAGCTGAAATTTCCACCATGCTTGCTAATTATACTTTTAAGGGTGGAATACCAAAGAAACTTGGGGATCCAGGAGTACCTACTATACCATGCTCCATTAAAAGAAACTATGTTAAAACTACTTTATGTGATCTTGTAGCCGTGTTAGTGTTATGCCTATCTCTTTATATCGTAGACTTGATTTGAATAAGTTGACACCTACTGAAATATCTTTGCAAATGGCTGATAAATCAACTGCTATACCTGTCGGTATTTGTGAGGATGTGCCTGTTGTAGTTGCAAACGTTACTATTTTAACGGACTTTGTTATTCTTGATATTCCCGAGGACGATAGTATGTCTATTATTCTTGGAAGACCTTTCTTAATACTGCAGGGGCTGTTATTGATTGCAACAAAGGCAATGCCACTTTTCATGTTAATGGTAATGAGCATACGGTACACTTTCCGAGGAAACAACCTCAAGTTCATAGTATCAATTCTAACGAAAAATTCCATCGATTATATTTGGAGGTTTTGAATTTCCTCTTCCTACTGTCAAGAAGAAATATGATATACTTATTATTGGGGATGTGCATATCCCTGTTGAGGTAACCTAGTGTTATTCGAAATTTCTCTAGTTTCATGTTAATCGGAATGGGTTTATTAACAAGACTTGATCAACCTTGTTAGTGGATTCCTTTTGACGAGCATGAGATGGATGAAACTAGAAGCACAACCTTTTGTACCCTCTCTATACTTTCTGTTATTTAGTTGAAATAAAGTAAAAATAAATAATTTTCTGTCTGTTATCTGATTATCCGTGCAATATAAACATACCTCGAAAATAAAAGTTCTCCAAATGCCCTGAAAATTAAATATGACTTTTTATAGAATATTTGAGGATTTATGGAACAAAGAACACACCAGGGGGGCCAACCACCTTGCCACGAGGGTGGAGGGCGCGCCCACCCCCCTAGGGCGCGCCCCCTGCCTCGTGGGCCCACGGTGGCCCTCCTCCACTTATTCTTCCAGTCACACACTTCATCTTCCTCCCCCAAACATGAAAAACCAACTCAAACCCGAGTCCAAGCTCGTTTTGCTGCCATTTTCGATCTCCTTGCTCAAAGCACCTCTCACAAAACTGCTTGGGGAGATTGTTCCTTGGTACGTGACTCCTCCATTGGTCCAATTAGTTTTTGTTCTAGTGCTCTATTCATTGCAAATTTGTGTTGCTTAGGTGACCCTGTTCTTGATCTTGCATGTCAAATTTATATGGTCAAAGGTAGTTTTGATGCATGATATAGGCCCTAGGCACTTGTAGGAGTAGTTGCTATCAATATTATTGAGTTTGGTTTACTTTTATTTTGAAGTTACTAAAAATTTCAGAATTTTTCAAAAAATGATGAGGAGATTATTGAGGGGCTCATCAAGCCAAAGCTCGAAGGAAAAGGCACTGGAGCCTAAGTATAATTTGCCGCGCACCGCGGAGGTTCAGGCGTGTGAATGGCCTTCTAAGGATTTCTTGAGAGCACCCGGGATTTACGAAGATTTTCATGAGTTGGATCATAATGCAGGCCTCACCGCTTTCCTCCACGACCAATGCGATCAGTATCTCTTACTCACAAATACCTTTGTGCAAAACTTTCATTTCCATTCTAGGAACTCGCCACCTACGGTGGAGTTTCATTTATGTGATGAGCATAAGGAGATGTCACTTTATGATTTTTGTCGGATTTGTTTAGTCCCTTTTGGGGGCAAGACAGAAGAACCACATCATGATGATGTGGAGGGATTTATTAATACTGTCACTGTAGGGGAAACTAGGAAGGTGTCCGATGCACGAATCACTAGCATACATTTTCCTGTCTTACGTTACTTTGCATTATTTGCTAGTCGTTGCTTAATTGGTCGCGAAAACTCTGGAAACCTTAGTATCCCTGATATTATTATTTTGCTCCAAGGTTTATATAGTGACAACACTTTTAATATGGGCGGCATTATTGCTAGACGGTTAAGTATGAACCGTACTAAGGGTCCCATCTTTGGAGGCGTCTATGCCACATGCCTAGCTGCACATTTTAACATACCTATTAGGCATGCTGAGAAGGAGGAAAAAGTGCTGCCTCATGTTTATTTAGATTATAAAAGTATGGTGGCACATGATTTTATTGTTAAGAATAGGGCAGGAGAGCTTAAATATCAATTGTTCTTTAATAAACATCGTCCTGAGACCATTACCTTGCCTGCTCCTGCTTTGTTTGATTTGACTATAGGCAAGTACCTTGTTCCGTTGACGGCTATCCACGCCTACCGGAACCCTGCACCAGCCAAGGAGCCAGAACCGGAACCACAATTTGATCCTTCACGACAGTCTAACTATCAGTGGGATCCGGAGATGATTGCCAACCAGTGGCAATCGGAGCCTTCTTCTTCCTCATCACAGTACGACCTCAACAACTATTATTATGGATATCAGCCAGGCCAGCCGTGGCCATAGGCCAACTTAGGTCAAAAGCCTAAGCTTGGGGGAGTATGTATTTCTCACCGACATTACATTTATGTTCACACACACTCATTGCTAGATGTCGGTGCTCATACTTTTTCATTGTATCATCCATGCTAGTTTATTTTCTTTTATGCTTTCTTCTTGTGTGTTTGATAAACCTTAAGAAAAACCAAAAAAAAATAGTTGTAGCTTTTAATTAATTTACTTTCCATGCTTGTAGTAGTAATTAAAAAGAAAACCCAAAAATATTTCCCGTCCTTCTTTTGCTTGTTGGGAGCTTTCCCGTGTAAATAGTTTTATTTCTTTTCTTTTCTTTGGGGGTCAGTAGGAGAAGACCATGATTAAATTGTTGAAGTGGCTCTTATATGCATTATTGTTTATCTGACAAAAGAGCCCATATTGCCTTGTCTTCTCTTGTTTATTGAATGCTCGCAGATTCCAGCTTAGTCCAATGCACGTGCACTCTTATTATTATTCACATCGTTCGGTCGTGCAAGTGAAAGGCAATTATGATGATATATGATGGACTGACTGAGATGAGAAAAGCTGGTATGAACTCGACCTCTTTTGTTTTTGTAAATATGATGAGTTCATCGTTCTTGATTCAGCTTGTTATGAATAAACATGTTTGCAATGACAATTAGAGATCATAGTTGATTATGCCATGCTTGATTAGCTATGAGTTATAATGGTTTACCTTGCGTGCCAACATGCTATTAAAATGGTTATGATGTGGTATGATAGGGTGGTATCCTCCTCTGAATGATTTAAGTGACTTGACTTGGCACATGTTCACGCATGTAGTTGAAACAAATCAACATAGCCTTCACGATATTTATGTTCATGGTGGATTATATCCTACTCATGCTTGCATCCAATGTTTATTAATTTTAATGCATGTACATGGCTGTTGTTGCTCTCTAGTTGGTCGCTTCCCAGTCTTTTGCTAGCCTTCACCTGTACTAAGCGGGAATACTGCTTGTGCATCCAAACTCCTTAAACCCCAAAGTTATTCCACATGAGTCCACTATACCTTCCTATATGCGGTATCTACCTGCCGTTCCAAGTAAATTCGTATGTGCCAAACTCTAAACCTTCAAATAATCATCCTGTTTTGTATGCTCGAATAGCTCATGTATCAACTAGGGCTGTCTGTATCTTCCATGTTAGGCGGGTTATTCTCAAGAGGAGTGGACTCCGCTCCTCACTCACGAGATAAAGGGCTGGTCATCGGGATGCCCAGTCCCATGCTTTATGCAAACTAAATCAAAATAATTGCAAACAAAACTCCCCCTGGGACCTGATGTATGTTGGAGGCACTCGTTGTTTCGAGCAAGCCATGGATTGATGTTTGTTGGTGGAGGGGGAGTATAAACTTTACCATTCTGTTTGGGAACCGCCTATAATGTGTGTAGCATGGAAGATATCGCCATCTCTTGGTTGTTATGTTGACAATGAAAGTATACCGCTCAAAATGTTATTCACCTCTATTTTAAAACCAAGCTCTAGCACCTCTACAAATCCCTGCTTCCCTCTGCGAAGGGCCTATCTATTTACTTTTATGTTGAGTCATCACCCTCTTATTAAAAAGCACTAGCTGGAGAGCGCAGCTATCATTTGCATTCATTACTGTTAATTTATATTGGGTGTGACTATGATTGGATCTCTTTTACCATGAATTACAATGTCTAGTCAGTCCTTGATCTTTAAAGGTGCTCTGCTTTTATGTTTTGCGGTCTCAGAAAGGGCTAGCGAGATACCATCTTGTTATATCATATTATGATTGTTTTGAGAAAGTGTTGTCATCCGAGATTTATTATTATGGCTTGCTTGTTGATTATGCTATTGATATGGGTAATCATGAGACCTGAGAATTATTGCAAATGTGGTTAGTTATAATCTTTGCTGAAAACTTGAATGCTAGCTTGACATATTTATAACAATAAGAGCAAACAGAGTTTGTAAAAGTTTTTCTTTATTTCTTTCAGTTTGTCAACTGAATTGCTTGAGGACAAGCAAGGGTTTAAGCTTGGGGGAGTTGATACACCTCTAATGTATCTACTTTTCCAAATACTTTTGCCCTTGTTTTGGACTCTAACTTGTATGATTTGAATGGAACTAACCCGGACTGACGCTGTTTTCAGCAGAATTGCCATGATGTTGTTTTATGTGCAGAAAACAAAAGTTCTCGGAATGACCTGAAACTCCACGGGATATCTTACAATAAATATTAAAAAATCCTCGCCAAAGATGAAGACCAGGGGGCCCACACCCTTTTCACGAGGGTGGGGGGCGCGCCCCCCTACCTCGTGGGCCTCCTGGAAATCCCCCGACTCCAACTCCAACTGTATATAACTGCTTTCGGGGAGAAAACAATAGGAGAGAAGAAATCATCACGTTTTATCATACGAAGCCGCCGCCAAGCCCTAAAACCTCTCAGGAGGGCTGATCTGGAGTCCGTTCGAGGCTCCGGAGAAGGGGATTCGTCGCCGTCGTCATCATCAACCATCCTCCATCACCAATTTCATGATGCTCACCGCCGTGCGTGAGTAATTCCATCATAGGCTTGCTGGACGGTGATGGGTTGGATGAGATTCACCATGTAATCGAGTTAGTTTTGTTAGGGTTTGATCCCTAGTATCCACTATGTTCTGAGATTGATGTTGCTATGACTTTGCTATGCTTAATGCTTGTCACTAGGGCCCGAGTGCCATGATTTCAGATCTGAACCTATTATGTTTTCATCAATATATGGGAGTTCTAGATCCTATCTTGCAAGTCTATAGTCACCTATTATGTGTTATGATCCGTTAACCCCGAAGTGACAATAATCGGGATACTTACCGGTGATGACCGTAGTTTGAGGAGTTCATGTATTCACTATGTGCTAATGCTTTGTTCCGGTTCTCTATTAAAAGGAGGCCTTAATATCCCTTAGTTTCCATTAGGCCCCCGCTGCCATGGGAGGGTAGGAGAAAAGATGTCATGCAAGTTCTTTTCCATAAGCACGTATGATTATATTCGGAATACATGCCTACATTACATTGACGAATTGGAGCTAGTTCTGTGTCACCCTATGTTATGACTGTTACATGATGAACCGCATCTGACATAATTATCCATCATTGATCCAATGCCTACGAGCTTTCCATATACTGGTTTATGCTTATTTACTTTCCCGTTGCTATTGTTACAATCACTACAAAATACCAAAAACACTACTTTACTTTCGTTACTCTTTTGTTACCGTTACCATCACTATCATATTACTTTGCTACTAAACACTTTGCCGCAGATACTAAGTTTCCAGGTGTGGTTGAATTGACAACTCAGCTGCTAATACTTGAGAATATTCTTTGGCTCCCCTTGTGTCGAATCAATAAATTTGGGTTGAATACTCTACCCTTGAAAGCTGTTCGATCCCCTATACTTGTGGGTTATCACTGGCATGCTTGGTCATGACGCTGCCGCTGTCCGTGTACTCGTCGGTTACGGGAAGCAGACACGCCCTCATGTCCAAGATCCGCCTGTACATGTCGTAGCATGCGTATGCATCCTTGGCCGTGTAGGTTATGTAGGCTAGATTCAGAGGTACCTCCCACATGTTCTGGTCCTTTGGTATCATTGTCTTCTTTCATGTTGTCGTATTAGGAGTCGATGATGGTCTCGGCGAGGTCAACCACAGAGTCCTTCTCCTGCCCATTGCCGATGATCTTGTATTGCTTCGACAAGCTTGTTGCACCAGATGGCCGAATCGTCGCGTTCTTCCTTCTCTCCACCATAGCGAAGGTGCAGTCGGCGCTGCCGATGAAATGGGCGAATGCTCCAGAACCTCTGATGGCCCTACAGCAGTGGTACATGAGAACCTCGTTCCGCACACATACCTGGGCGACGGCGATCCGCTGGTCCCTGTCAGGAGACAAATGGACGGGCACAAGGTCTAGTCCTGCGACCTTGTGCTTTCTATTCCTGTAGGTACTGCTTGAACTCGACGAGGCAGAGCTTCACCAAGTCCGGATCGTTGGTGTACATCACATTCAACTTGGTGCAGCCATAGGACTGAACGGCGAACTCAAAGGGGAATTCTTGCTGAAGTCCATATCCTGCAGGCTCACCCTCGGATCTCCATTAGATTCTCTTCAAGTGAACGAGTGGGTATGCGGCGGCAACAGTTTGTTTTTCAGCTCTTGGGGAACTGGATTCAATAGTAAACTGAGTGTGTACAGGCGACAACATTTACTACCCCTCCCTCGCCCGCTGCACGCCCGGCAGAAGATGGATGCACCCTCGACGCATTCAAACGCCTCCATTAAGAAACCTACTCCGGCCACACGTTAGTTCATGAGCGGGTCTGTATTGGTACTGTAATAACAAGAGTTAGTGGTCACTTTACTTAAATTTAATTAGCTTTAATAGAAATTTATACTTAAAACAAGCAATGCATTGGCTCGTTCTATCAGTGCCATAGGATCAACATGCACAACAATTAGAATTATTATTCTCAAGACGCACACGATCAGCACATTTGTCGCACTTTCACACGGATAATACTACCAAGTTTGAACTGTTTGATATGGTCGTTGTCCTCTGCATCATCATGCCGTGTTTCCCAGCTTGCAAGATTCAGAACCAACAAATAAGATCCAAATAATAAGTACAACAAAGATGCCTACACATCTCATTGATTCCTAGCTTGCAAGATTCAGAACCAACAAATAAGATTCAAATAATAAGTACAACAAAGATGACTACACATCTCATTGATTCCCAGCTTGCAAGATTCAGAACCAACCCATTAGAGCCTTTTGATAAAGTGAATATCATGATTCAATCCATCTTGGCTAGCCCTATCATACAACCGAAGAACTTGGTGAATGCTCTTGACTGTCACAACATCTGTAGTTGAGTATTCCTGTTTGCACAACACAAATAAGAAGAGCATGATTACTATAATAATGGCACTCCTTGAACTCAACCTCCAGCTCCACTCGGATGAAGCCTGCCTGGAGTTCCATGATTCAATTCATGCACCTTTTTCTGCAGTTCACCTGAAATGAAGCAAAGATTGGATCATTCAGCTAGCAAGAAGTACTTGCTCTCGTGAGCTGGCAGGTTCTTCTTTAGTAGTTGCACTAATGAGGAACATTAAGGTTGGTTGTCCGGCTCATGTAAGGTGCAACTATAATTTTCTTATCCTTTTGTGCAGTTCCACTAAAATAAAGTGCCATTGTGGTGACAGTGACGGCTCATCTTGCAAAGGCTAATAAAATGTTGCACGAGATTACCAGCAGAATTTGACGGAGATTTTGGAAACTCCAATCACCATTTTGTGTAGTTCCACCAAGATTGAGAGATGTTGTCCACGTGACATTTTAGTTAAACCGCACAAGACACTCATTCCAAAAAAGTGTTTTGTGCAGTTCACCAAAAGGTCACGATAGAAACAAGGTGAAATGGATATCCCTATCTGCACAAAAAGATAGAAAGTAAATAGTTGCTGATCAATAAGAATATACGAAACATACACGAAATGAAAAGAGGCATCTTAATTATGTTCATGGCAATCACGCGAGGACAATATAAATTTTAAAATGTCAGCAATGCGTCATGTTACCGGAAGCATTACGATCAACAACGACATTTGTCAAATATGGGATTACTTTAATGGTGGCATTTCTTGTTTACTAGATACAGTAAATCAACAACAACTAAGAGTTGGTTTCAGGGCATGGGACCGTGGGGACACCAGGACACTCAGCAACATAAAGGAGCAACTTACTTATCATACTGGGGAAAATAGTAGGAGTACCATTTGTAACACAATTTAATTGCATCATATCACTGGAGGCATTAGATTAACAATAACACTGGTTAGACATGTCCTTAAGGTAACAGTGTGATCGCTTCATTTTACATGCGCCCTTACATTAACAACAGCAAAAGGTTGGTATAAGGACATGCGACAGTGGATGCATCAACACAATGTACCTACAAGGAGGCATAAAGTGGTGATGCCGAGTTTGTTCATGCTCTGTGAGGGCAGCAAATCTAATTCTGGAGACCTTTTACTATGTGAGGGCAGCAAATCTAATCCAGGAGACCTTTTACTATGTGAGGGCAGCAAATCTAATCATGGAGACCTTTTACTATGTGAGGGAAGCAATTCTAATCCTGAAGACCTTTTACTATGTGAGGGCAACAAATCTAATCCTGGACATACTCTGTTGACTTGTCCACCAGCCGCCACTTTCTATCCTTTTTTCAATCAATAATAGATCTGTTCCTTATCCAGTTTGTACTGCGTTTTCCCGTTATTTCCCTTTTCAACCAAGAGACCGGTTGGGTATCTGGTCTTTACTACTTTCACCATATTATTTCCTCTTTGAATCAAGTCCTAGATTCATGCTACAACTTTCCCCCCTTTCTTCGTTGTTTGAACCAAGTCCTAGATTCGAACGCATGAAGTAGCTTTACCTCTAATAATACTAAAAATTTAGGTGGCTTTGGAAGAGCTAATGGGAATAGAAAAAGGTGCACATGCAGCCACGTGGGGAGTTGGGGCAGTAGAGCAAGGCTGGTTTCGAAGAATTTATACCTGAGGGTCATCGGGATGTCGGCGGCGGCAGGTCGGATCTGCGCACAATACGGCAGGGAGGAAGAAGGGTCGGAGGACCTCCCGAGCCGGTGCTGTGTCGGAGAGAACGACATGGGTAGAGGATCGGGCACTCTAAAATGAATCTACATAGGGAGCAAAATGAGTGAATTTGCACTCTAAAATATGTATATATACATCCGTATGTGGTAGTCCATTTGAAATATCTAAAAAGACAAATATTTAGGAACGGAGGGAGTATCATGCATGCCAACGAGGCAAATTTGATGAGGTGGCATAGAAGTAAATGAAGAAAGAGAGGGTTGAGTATCATATCATGATACCGTATCATATTAAATGTTGTGCTACTATGTGTCATGCATGCTAATAAATGAAGTCATCGATGATACTAACATATGATACTATGCACCACGGATGTGTAGTATCATACTAGTATCATATGCATGATACTAGTATTCCATTATGACCAGCCTAAGCAAAAGCCTATGCTCGTCTGCGAGCCACCGCGCGCATGGGCGAGGGAGAAGGCGTGTAGTAGTAAAATCAAGCTTCTCCTTGTTGTACGAGTTGGTGCGACACATCATAGCACTGGCCCCACATGGTTGCCTCTAAACTTGGCTGAAAGACCCGCAGTGTACAATACTCCATTTGCTGCAACCTCTAACATTTACCCCACCACAAATTAAAATATATATTCCTGTCTTGACCAGATGAGCGTGCAAACTACAATCACCAGGATGACAGGTAGGGCCAGAAGATTATTTTAATAAAAAATGCATGGAGCCAACCCCAACGATTTTAAGCTTACAGGAACAATACACACTATCCTAGACTACTCTACACATGAAACTGCCACATGAGCGTCTGGGCTGCGCTTGGCTCTTCGCCTCTTCGGGAAGTCGAACAATGATGGAGTACTACTCCCTCCTTTCCGGTTTATAAGGATTATTTCAACGTTTTTGTTTTTCCAATTTAGAGGGCTCATCTCCATCCCATTTTTAGTTTCCAATGTGCATTAAATCTTTGCGTGCAAGAATTAAAGATGAACACACCAAGGCATGTAATGTTCCTACTCATCTAGTGGCCAATCATGCATGCACTGCAATTAATCCAAATTAATGCATGAGTTTAATTGGGGTAGTTTTGTAAAGTACGAGATACATTCCTTCACTCACAAAATGCCTTGGTTGATGAGATTTGAGATTTGAGCCTTATAAACCGGAAAGGAGGGAGTACTGTAGTGGAGGAGTACTGCAGTATGCTTCTGGCCATCTGACACTGATTGAACTGCTGCATGTCCACCGCGTGAGGGAGGGAGAGCGTGTAGCAAATGAAAGCCTCTCCTAGTCCTTCCAGCCACCACGCTCATGGGCGAGGGAGGGACACATCTTCATTGACTTACTGCTCCTGCCTTTGCGTCTATGATAGGTGGGCCCAACAGGTGGGTGGCCCACCTCTCATGCAGCCAATGGTAGGTGAGTGAGGGAGAGGGCATTGTAGTAATCAAACTTCTCGGTCTTGTACAAGTTGATGCGACACATCAGAGCACTGCACTCGATATATTTCAATAATTTGCGTTTACCGATGCATTAATTACAACGCATGCATGCATGCCGTGAGTCTCCTTTTGATACTTGCATGTGTTGATTTAATGCACCTTGAAGTAGTATGAATATGTGACGGTAAAGCTTTGTAATGCCCCGGCCCTAATAAAGTGAGAGATGGTTGTGCACGAGGAGGGCGAGATCATGTAGACGAAACATGACCCGACGATGGAGCTCTGTATGGTCTCGATGGACCTCACCTTGCTCCACTGCCCCTTGTGCCTCCGCTCCTTGAAGCCTATAGTGTATGAGGTTCGAATACACCTCGTCCTTTCAGCTGATCGAGCAAGGTGCAGGTTTCTTGATTGATCTGTTGTTTGATTGATTTGTGCAGTGCAAGGGAGGGCACCTGGTCTGCGCGGACTGCCGCGTTGAGCGCCCCGGGAACCAGTTGCAGTGCCAGAAGTGCGAGCGCGACAGTGGATTCGACGTGCGGAACATGGCGGTGGACTCCGTCCTCTCCTCGGTGAGGATGGAGTGCCCGCACGAAGGTTGTGGGCTCTACGTCACATACCACAAGCTCGCCGATCACCAGAGCGTGTGTCCACTCGTGCCCTGCAAATGCCCCTTGCCCGTCTGCAGCTATGAAGGCCCGCCGCCGGCACTCTTCCACCACATCAGCACCATGCATCCCATGCCCGTGCACAAGATCCAGTACGACAAGGTGCTCCAGCTGGAAGTGCCACTGTCGGAGCCACGACTCTTGTTGTTCGCGGAGGAGGACGACCACGCATTTTTCTTGGTCGGCGGCGTGCTCGACATCGGCGTGCCTATCGCCGTGTCGGTTGTCTGCATCAGAGCGGGGTCATCCCCACTGCCTCAGTATGTGGCCAAGCTGTGGGCGAACGACCCGTCGGGGGAGCCCAAAGGCAGACCGACACCGTCAAGGTGGAAATGAAGGTGACAAGCAGCAAGGATCTCGGCGACGTCGCCGTGCACGAGCTGACCTTCTTCACAGTTCCGCCCAAGCTGCTGGCTGGGGCTAGGCTGGTGTCCCTCCACATTCAGATTGACAAGCTCACGTCCTAAATGATTCTACAGTGCCTTCTGTTTATCTTAGTAATATGCTAATATAGGGGTTATCTCGGTCTAATTTAGCTTAAGAGAAGGTGGGCTTTGGTGGCGATGCAGCAATTACTTCGACATTAGATTAGCAGTTGAAGTAATTTTCAACAGTCGAACGGATATTTTGTGTCTGTTAGATATAAAGATCCTCTGGGTAAGAAGTATATCAGCTTATAAGAAGTAAGTATAACATCTTATATGCTTGTTTGTTCAGGAACTGTTGCATACTTGTGCGAGTTGACGCGACACATCAAAGTAGTAGTACTACTACTAGTAGTACTCCCTTCGATCCTAATTTCTCTACGCATAAGGCTGGTCATAGTGGGAGTACACATAGGTGATAACATCACACTTATCTAGATAAAAAAGATGATGTGGCATGCAATTAATGAAGAAAGAGAGGCATGTGGTAACATAGCTAGTTACTGTAACATCACACATATTAAAAAAAGATGAGTCTACAACCTAATAAATGGAGTGATGCATGACACAACACATATGTTACTACCCACTGTGGAGGTAGTAACATGGCATATGCTACACCACGGCCGAGAACACGTGCCCACGTTACGCCATCCGGGAATAGTGCCGCACTTCGAAACTAGAACCGTCAATAAATTTTGAGCTTGCGTCTCGTCACATTCCAGATTACTACCACGCTATATTTAATTGCAAACCTGTTCACACTAATCACAACCTAAATGGTTTCCCACTTAGGAGCATATTAGTAGTACTCGGTTATAAATACTACTATGCCAAGATGACTGCACATTCCTCCTCAACTCCTTATCCACAAAAAACAATCAAGTCATTCAGCATCGTTCCTTTGCGCCTGCCATGGCCAACGTGAGTTTTGGGTCGAGATATTTCCACCAGGGAGAGGCGAGCATGGAAGAGGAACGAGAGATGTCCTGCCTCGCCGCGAAAGCAGCCGACATGTCCAGCCATGCAGCAGTAGCAGCACAGAGGTCCCACGGCACTGCCGAAGTAGCACAGAGGTCCCGCCGCTCCTTCGATGTAGCAGACTAGTCCGGCCGCGCCGCGGAAGCAGCAGAGATGTCATGTCATGCCGCCGAAGCAACACAGAGGTCCCACCGCACCGCGGCGGCCTAGGAAAATTTCTCGCGGGTAGGCGAGGACTCTTATAGGAACATGCATGCGATCGTCCATAGCCAGATGGATCAGATCTCCGGCTGGGGGAGGTTGCAGGACGAGGCTACCGACATCATCCGTCAACTGGGGGATGGCAATGCGAAGCTCCGGGCCAAGCGCGACCTGCTGAGGGCGAAGATCGCCGGAAGGACGAAGTAGGCGGAGGAGACCGCATCCTTCTTGGAGAGGACGGGCATCATTGTCAAGAAACTTATGGACGAGAATGCCATGCTCCGCATCGAGTGCGAAAGGCTGGTGGAGGAAGCACGGGATGCTGCCAAGCAGCGTATTAAGGACATGAAACTGATGAAAGAGATCATCGCTGCTCGTCGCGAGGACTAGTCTCCGCGACCTGCAGCGCACAAAGAAAGTAGAGATCAGCGAGCCAGATCATTGTATGCATCTTCCTTCTTCTTTTGCCCTTGTGTATTTCAGGCGTAGCCGCATGTGGCTTTTTAATTATCTTCCTAATTATGTAAGACAATTATTATCCACTCTCGTCGTCCTTATATATATTCACCAGTCTTGCTATAATTTGCAGTAGATGCTATATAGGTCCGTTGGATCTTACATCAAGATCCGTGCAAAATTTTCTTTTCAGATTTTCTTTTTTCTCTTAAATCTCAATCGAGTGAGACATAGCCACGCCATTAAATAGAGGCTCGGGCACCATTAATGGAGACCTTGGGAGAGAGGTGGACGGCAGATGGAGGTCAAAGGGCTCTCCTCCCGATAAGCACGCGCAGGGGTCTGATCGCACGCCTCCCGTACTCAAATAGCTACCCTGCATGACGCCTCCTAGCTAATAAAAGAAGGGACGCATGGCGGCACATAAATGGTAAATAGAACGCCCACAGTTTCAATAATACTTGTGTTTCCGATTGTAACATGACAACACTTGTTCCAAAATGACTTTGTTGATTGTTAATGTGTGCGCCTTCGCAAATCGGACAACAAAATTACCACAACATGTTGGTGCCATGTCATGGCACAAAGCCAAGTTTCATGATTTTCATGCGTCTTTTGGATTTACAGGAATTAAAAAACCAAGTTTCTCAATGTTTCCAGCCGAGCAACGATGACCAGATGTTTGAATTTCATTCCCATTTCTTGCATGGGACCTAGAAATTTACCCGAGGACACACATGTGATTTTTCAACCAGCTTTGGTGCACTGGAGCATGTCCTTGTATTTCAAATTTGAATTATGCACACAAAGGTGACACGTTCTCTCTCAGAACCACGAGCCTTCTTGAGAGAAGCTCTGGTTTGCAAGAAATTTATACCAAAACTTGTTCCTATTCTGCCAATTTTTTACCACATCATGGTAGTACCATGACATGACACCATGCCAAGTTTCATGATTTTCAGGCGTGTTTTGGATTTACAAGAATTTTAAAACCAAGTTTCTCAATGTTCTCGGCCAAGCCACGATGCGCAGATGTTTGAATTTCATTCCCATTTCTTGCATGGGACCTAGAAGTTCACCCGAGGACACACATGTGATTTTTCAACCAACTTTGGTGCACGGGAGCATGTGTTTGTAGTTCAAATTTGAATTATGCACCTTAAATTACCAGAAACTCAATTAATGTATAAAAAAGACCAAACGAACCCGGAATAATTCCAAAATTTAACAGGGCACTCATGTAGTTCTATGTTGCCTCTATAAAGAAACTCAAGGGGGGCAGCGTATATTGTTTCGCACTCAAAGGTGACACGTTCCCTCTCAGAACCATGAGCCTTCTTGAGAGAAGCTCCGATTTGCAAGAAGCTTATACCAATACTTGTTCCTATTTGGCCAATTTTTTACCACAGCATGGTAGTACCATGACATAACACCGTGCCAAGTTTCATGATTTTCAGGTGTGTTTTGGATTTACAAGAATTTTAAAACCAAGTTTCTCAATGTTCTCGGCCGAGCCACGATGCCCAGATGTTTGAATTTCATTCCCATTTCTTGCATGGGACCTAGAAATTCACCTGAGGACACACATGTGATTTTTCAACCAACTTTGGTGCACGGGAGCATGTGCTTGTAGTTAAAATTTGAATTATGCACATTAAATGAGCAAAAACTGAATTAATGTATAAAAAAAAGGCCAAACGAACCCGGAATAATTCCAAGATTTAACAGGGCACTCATGTAGTTCTTTGTTGTGTCTATAAAGAAACTCAAGGGGGGCAGCGTATATTGTTTCGCACTCAAAGGTGACACGTTCCCTCTCAGAACCATGAGCCTTCTTGAGAGAAGCTCCGGTTTGCAAGAAGCTTATACCAAAACTTGTTCCTATTCGGCCAATTTTTTTACCACAGCATGGTAGTACCATGACATGACACCGTGCCAAGTTTCATGATTTTCAGGCATGTTTTGGATATACAAGAATTTCAAAACCAAGTTTCTCAATGTTCTCGGCCGATCCACGATGCCGAGATGTTTGAATTTCATTCCCATTTTTTGCATGGGACCTAGAAATTCACCCAAGGACACACATGTGAGTTTTAACCCAACTTTGGTGCACGGGAGCATGTGCTTGTAGTTCAAATTTGAATTATGCACATTAAATGACCAGAAACTCAATTAATGTATAAAAAAGGCCAAACGAACCCGGAATAATTCCAAAAATTAACAGGGCACTCATGTAGTTCTATGTTGCCTCTATAAAGAAACTCAAGGGGGAAGCGTATATTGTTTCACACTCAAAGCTAACACATTCCCTCTCAGAACCACGAGCCTTTTGAGAGAAGCTCCGGCTTGCAAGAAGATTATACCAAAACTTGTTCCTATTCGACCAATTTTTTTACCACAGCATGTGGTAGTACCATGACATGACACCGTGCCAAGTTTCATGATTTTCAGGCGTGTTTTGGATTTACAAGAATTTTAAAACCAAGTTTCTCAATGTTCTCGGCCGAGCCACGATGCCCAGATGTTTGAATTTTATTCCCATTTCTTGCATGGGACCTAGAAATTCACCCGAGGACACACTTTCCGACCAACTTTGGTGCACATGAGCATGTGCTTGTAGTTCAAATTTGGATTATCCACATTAAATGACCAGAAACTCAACTAATGTATAAAAAAAGGCCAAACGAACCCGAAATAATTCCAAAATTTAATAGGGCACTCATGTAGTTCTATGTTGCCTCTGTAAAGAAACTCAAGGGGGGCAATGTATATTGTTTCACACTCAAAGGTGACACCCTCTCAGAACCACGAGCCTTCTTGAGAGAAGCTCCGGTTTGCAAGA